>NW_016805008.1:331586-360267 GCF_001698545.2 Rhinopithecus bieti
AAAAAAAAAAAAAAAAAAAAAAAAGAGGTATAATGGACTCACAGTTCCACATGGCTGGGAAGGCCTCACAATCATGGTAGAAGGTAAGGGCACGCCTTACATGGTGGCAGGCAAGAGAGAATGAGAACCAAACAAAAGGTGAAACCCCTTAGAAAACCATCAAATCTTGTGTGACTTATTCACTACCACAAGAACAGTATGGGGGAAACCATCCCCATGATTCAAGTATCTCCCAACCAGTCCCTCCCACAACATGTGGGAATTACGGGAGCTAAAATTCAAGATGAGATTTGGGTGGGGACACAACCAAATCCTATCTGCCATCTTCTTCCAGTATCTTCACATGATCTCCCCTCAGTGCCTTAATTTCTTCTTCTTATAAGAACATCAGTCACTTGGATTAGGGCTCACTCTAATGCCCTCATTTCAGCTTAAGTACCGTTTTAAAAACCCTGTTTCCAAATATGGTCACATTCTGAAGTACCAGGGCTTAGGACTTAAACACATAAATTTGGGAAAGACACAATTCAGCCCATAACAAGGGGGTTAAGATGGAAAAACAAAAAGTGATGGCTAGTAAGTGAGATGCTATTAATTGAGGTTTCAGAGGTAAAGGTCTAGAGGATGGTGAAGAGAATAGGTGTCAGAGGTAAGGAAAAGGCAAAACATTTTGAAGGGAAGAGGTCAAGAACAAGGTATGAGAAGAACTGTACTCATGGCTATTGAAGTCACCAAGACAAATGACAGAAGACACGAAGGAGAAAAATGCAGTAAATCAAAATATAGTAAGTGCTAAAATGTTCCATTAGCACGTGTCTGCAGAGGGAAGGAAGGATGACAGATGACTGTGACAGGAAGGGGATCCGATGGTGCAGTCAGATGGTATGAGCTTTAAGGGAACTGAGGAGATGTTGGGGAAAAGTGAGGAAAGCAAGAGAAAACCTTATTCTGGGAGAAGAAGTGAGAAGCAAAGGATGTACTATCATACCTTCAAGCCCAGAAGCACTTGGGATGCAGGGGAAAATAGAGCCACCGTTTGAGAGCTCAGGGGAAGCAGTGACCTTAGGAAAAGCCAATTTTACTTAGAACGAGAAGTCAAAGGGAAATTTATGAGCAGAGATTGAAGATGGGGAGTTTTTAAATCTCAGAGACAGACAATACTAATATCATTCCCCTACTCTTTTAGCCACGGGGAAGAGAGGATTTCTCAACCCCCTTGTGCTTAGGCAAGGTCATCTGAATATTTCTGGCACAGAAATGTGAGAAATGACATGTGTCACTTCCAGGCTGAGACAGTGAAAAATCCATAAGCAAGTCTCTCATTTCACTCTTAACCTGCTGAGGCCACCAAGAAGGCTTCATTTCCAGATGTTTTTGACAGAAGACTGTGAAGTCCTTGTCAGCTTCGTCTCTGGGTGACTCTGGAATACTGACTCCCTCCCAACCAGTGTGGAATATAAAGTGAAAAATAAACCTTTGTTTTATAAGGAACCAGTTAGTGTTTTAGGGCACTGTGTGTATGTGTGTGTGCCTGATTTGCTACTACAGTAAAATCTAGCTTCTTCTGATTTATACACACACTGTGAATTCCAGAATGTATGGCAGAATTGTTGGGAAGGCGGGGAGACTGAAACTCATCAGAGATTGTGCACAGCTATATTAAGAAAGTAAGAATAAGGGTCTTAGGGATGGGGCATGAGTGGGAGGCTTGGGTTTTTTGCAGTAACTGAGGAAAGTGAGGATGCAGGGCTCGATGACATCCTGGAGAAAGTGACGATTGAGTGCTATTGTAGCCTCCTTCAGTGGGTCTCTTGGGCACTTTGTGGTGGAGAGATGGGGAATGTGGTCAGGAGTGAGGGGCACAGATGACGCCATAAGGAGTACCCAGAGTCCTGTGACTGGCTCCTTCCACCTCCAATATCCTGTCTCTGGCAAAAGGAAGATGTTACCATGATGTTAATAATTAAGGAGATTCTTACAAAACTAAGACTCCTTGGAATACACTAGAAAATTCAAGTCTAGAAGCATATGGAATAAAGCTTCTATGTGATTTGATATCTATCAGTCATGGGGTCTCTTGAAAATAAGAAAATGTGAGAACACCATAAAAAGTTTGTTTTGTGTGTGGAGAATATAATTTTCATGCCAGGTCATCTCACAGGTAGGTCTTTTTCCACTTAAAGAGGGAAGCTTCCAGCACAAAAGACATGCTTCCATTTCACCTATAAAGTGACAAATCAACTAAGTGGGACCACAAGACTATATGAAACCAATTATCCAATGTCCAGGCCTGTTAGGTGAGCCCAATAATAGGTTAGAGGGCAGACAGGTGCAGAGATAAACAGGTATAGTATCAGGCAATGCAAGGAAAGAAAACACAAAGGATACAAGAAAAAAAAAAGTGGATGATGATGAAGCAGACAAGGCTGAAATCTCAAAATGAAGGGCTAGAGTGGTGAGGAGGGAGAAGTCACAGTATTAAGACATACAGTAGCAAGGCATGGAGCAGACAGCTTCCTTCAGTGAAGATGCTTGGGAGAGGAATCACAGAGTCACAAAGAATAGCATAAGAAAAGAAGCAGGAAAGTTAAGAAATTGCCATTGGGAGGTTGCAAGTCCTCCCAACCTCTACCCATTGCACAAACTCCATCCAAAGGAAAAGACTAGGAGACAGGGATCAAAAGAACATCAGTGGAAACAGGGAATAATGAGGCACAGCAAGGGCCATGGGCCCCAGAGAAAGGCCAAACTCCCTGAACCTTAGCTTTAATCGTCAAACGATCTTAACTTCTGTGTTCCTCAATCGCCTCATCTGTAAAATGGCTATGACAATTGTATTCACTGCCTAGAGTTGTTGTAGGAATGAAATAAAATGGCACCTACAAAGAGACAACGACATGTATGCTAAACAGAGAATGTTGTGAAGAAGAATAATTCTCATTCCCAGAAAGCAAGACTGAAATGTTGAAGAATCCTTGGATGGCTAGAGAATATCTGCCAGTTCTCAATATGAGAAAAGATTTTTGGTCTAACTTACACTTAACCTTGTGTATTTTATGTTTCATTCAACTCCACAGTAAATTCAGTTAATAGTCTATCTACAGGGTAAATATCCTCCTCTGCTAAAAAGCGAAGTAAAGAACACTAAAATGATACTCAGAAATGGAGAATGCCTAGATTCCAGTGGACCCTAATGATCATCTGATCATTAGCCTGAAGCCCAGGGCAAAAAACAACCTCCGATTATGCCAGCCTACTCCCCCACCTACTGACAGGAAAACTTGAATGTATGTGTTTAGGAGGCTCTTTAAACTATTGATGACTTTCAAGATGAGGCACAAGGCAGGAGGACCACCGGTGCAGAGAGGGCTACCGTGGGACCACTCCTTAAGTCTGTATTTTCTAGGAGGAGCAAACCCAGGTGAAGCCTCTTTAAGGCCAGGCTGACACCTACATCTGTGAGTACAGTGGACACACAGCACCCACTACAAGCTCTAATATATAAATCTGTGGCAACTCTTGGTTGATTGGTGAATTTTTTTAATGGATAATAGTTTGTGGATTATGCATAGTCCTAGAAGTTGTGCTAACTCTTTTCTATTCCTTTGGTTCAAAAACGTTTATTAAAAACTTGCTATATCCCAGGCTGTGCCTGAAATAAGGCCTGGGGTTACAAAGGCAAGAAGGTGCCATGTTAGTTTGCTAATGCTGCCATAACAAAGTGCCACAGACTGGATGGCTTAAACAACAAAAATTTATTTCCTCACATTTCTAGAGGCCAGAAGTCCAAGATGAAGGTGCCAGTAGGGGTGGTTCCTTCTGAGGAAGGAGGGTCATGGGGAAAGGATCTGATGGAGGCCTCTCTCCTTGGCTTCTAGATAACTATCTTCCCCTTATGTTTTTCCATGTCTTCCCTCTATGTGTGCCTGCATCCAAATTTCTTTTTCTTACAAGGACACCAGTGCATATTGGATTAGGGCCCTCCCTAATGGCCTCATTTTAACTTAATTACCCCTATGAAGACCTATCTCCAAATATGGTCAAATTTGAGGGTTAGAACTTCAAAATGTAAATTTGGGTGTTGGGGAAGCATTACAGTTCAGCATATAGCAGATGCATTCCTTGTTTCAGAATGCTCATATTCAGTTGTTCACTGACATGAGCTGAGAAAGGCCTGGGAAGGCCCAAATTGTGATGCTATCCAGCACTTCCATGAGACTCCTACTGCCCACCAATGAGCTCACCTTTTAAATATTGAAACTGCATTCACAATAAGTTCTCTGTTAAGACAATTCTATGCTTTACTCACTAGCCCCTCTGCCAGAGAATCGGAGAGGCTCTGTATACATTCAAAATCTTATAGAATTAGAAATTATTGTGGCTAAATTTTGCCAAAAGATTGCAAAGTATGTAAGAGATAAAATATTAGTGAAGAAACCAGATGAGTCCATTCTGGAAAGATCAAGTTAGCCACGTACTATCTACACTTTTGTTTTATCTGTATCATTCTCACAAAGCCAGCTTATTCTTCACAGGATTGTTCTCTGTTCTTTGTTTCCAACCGAAACTGAGTCCCCACAGCCCAGACCCTAAGAACAAAGGTCCACCTACACAAACAAATTTCCTGCTTAAACAATATGATTGCATATTCACCCAAAGACATAAATATCTTAAGATAAACTACTCCTACTCTGCTAATGCAATGAATGATATTTATACGACGTTTTGAAGAGCCACTTAGCTACCAAAAAAAACCATTCCATTTGTACATAGCATCCCATTTCAACTAAGCTCATAAAGTTCACTCGCTTGCTGCAGATCAGCTGCTTGTAAAGTTTAGGGTCAATATCTGCTTCTGCCTGAGCAATGTCAAAAAGGTAATGGAGGGAAACCTGGAGTCTGAGCGAGGAAGTCGGCCTCATTCTTTCCTTTCATTCTCATAAATACATGCATTGAAGAGGAACTTAGGATCTATTTATTTTACAATTACAAAGGCTAACAGAGTCTTTTTAAATTGTTTTGGTCCATGAAACCTAAATTTCTAACTACTAGATACATAATGTTTACAGCTGGTTGGAGATTACTATTCTACGGTCACCTTATTATATTGTACATATCACGTGAGCAAACCGAATTGACCAACTTCCCTTTTCCCCAGCAGACTCGTCTCATTATCTTAAATATCCTGTTTCAATTAATAACATAAAGATCTTCGCAGTTACCCAAAGGAGATGTCTTTCTTTCTTTCATGAAACTATCTTTCATGCTTCTCTTCCCTATACTTTCCATATCTATTCAATCCTCAACTTCTTTTGATACTACCATGATCATTCAACCTTATTAGCTTACTATTACAGGCCAGGAACTGAGCTAAGCATTGGAGAAATAAAGACACTAAGAAATGGTCCCCTCTTATTTTATTTTTTAGAGACAGGGCCTCACTCTGTCTGTCACCCAGGCTAGAGTGCAGTGGTGCAATCACAGCTCACTACAACATCAGACTCAGCTCAAGTGATCCTCCTACCTTGGCCTTCCAAGTAGCTAGGACTATTGGCGCACCACCTTCACATCTGGCCAGTGTTTTATTTTTCTACAAACAGAGTCTTGCTATTTTACCCAGGCTGGTCTCAAACTCCTGGTCTCAAGCAATCCTCCTGCCTCAGCCTCGGCCTGGGTCTACAGGTATCAGCTACTATGCCAGGCTTAGAAATGGTCCCTTCTGTCAAAAGTTCATAGCATAGTTGGAAAGGAAAGTCAATTATCATCTGCAGTGACAGAGCCATGATCGAACTATATTCTGGGTGTTTGGGGAGCTCAGAAGCAATATTCTTAAACGAAGCTTTAAAGAACAAAAGAATGAGGGCTACACTGGGGCAGAGGAAGGAGGCAGGGGGCAGTGTGGAGAGGTAATTCAAAGAATATGAAAATGCACACACCCTGAGCTTGAGGAGATACTAAATTGCAGGGTGGCTGGAACAGAGTCTGAAGTGAATTAGCAAGACATAAAATTATAATAAAGCAGGGAGTGGATCATGCAGTACCTTGTGTCTGAAGTTATGAGTGATCCATTAAAGCCTTCTAAGTAATGACACAATGAGATATCTTTCCTAAAAAGCCTGCCCCTGTTGCACTGGGTAGGTTAGATTGAATGGATAAGTGTAGGAATGCTGAGGGAGGGAAATCAGATGGAAATTACTGGATAAATGCAAAAGGGAAAAAAAGAAAATTATGTTAACCTATGGCCTCCATTCTCCCCAACATTGGCTATAAATAAGGGCTAAAAAGGGGAAAAGATTTTGGTGAAAATCAGAACATCAGTACATAAAATTGAATGTGCAATGGCTATTTCAATCAAACATTGTATTAGTTACCAAAATAGACACAGAAACACCATATTGAACAATGCTGGTCGTATACCATAATGACTAAAACATGGATATTGGCATGAAACGGATCTTGGTCAAAAGCTATTATTAATACAGACTTAAGCTAAATCAATGATACTGAACCTCACTAAACCTCAGTTTCTTCATCAAACAAGTGAGATAAAAATCATATCAACCTATTAGAGTCATTGTAAGGAAAAAATGGGCTAATTCATGCCCTTAGCACAGTACCAGGCACATGGTAAGCCACCTATAAAGAGAGGCTAATTGTATACTAGTTTGTTCCTGTAATAAACCTGCAATTAAATGATGAGGAGAGTCCTGGGCTGAAACATCTGGGTCTATTATTAATAGCTATTTAAATAGTCACTTCAAATGAGTGACTTCATATCTCTGAATTTTAATTTTCTCTGATCAATGGAGACAAGATTCTTGTCCTATTTAGGTATTAAGGTTGATTTTTATATGAGAGGATATGTGTGAAAGTAGTTTGAATATTCTGAAGTGATGAATACATGTAAGGCATTATGGTCTGTCTTTGGTATATTTTATTCTGGGTAGCTCTGGCCACACAGAGATAATTATAAGCTGCAGCATAGAAATAGTGCCAGAAGAACACTGGACTCAGATGAGGGGCCCTGAACTCTAGCCCCAGGAGTGCCACTAACCTTGACCCAGGACCAGTCACTTATCAGCTTAGAGCCTCTACTTTCTAGTCAACAACTTAAAAGAGTAAGTTCCACACCCTCTAAACCATTTTATTGCAGTTCCAATGGTCTAATTCCCTTATTCACTAAGACAACTTTAATGTTGAATATTCCACATTTTTCTCTAGGCCATAAACTCCACTCTAAAGAAGCAATGATAGGATTTACTATGGGTCAAGAATCTTTCTAACCCAGAGTCATTGCAATCTCACATTATTTAATTTTTCATATGCTTTAATCTGTTCTGGCATTCAGAAATGAGCAGATTAAATACAATTATCCCACCAGAACACAGTTATCAGGCTTCACCCTAATAAGGATTTATGTAACCACCCTTAATAATAATAATAAAAGATTCTAAAGTAGCTGATAACAAAACTTGGCAAAAGAAAATGAACATGGGACTTATTGTCTATTTTTTACTATTTTCCAAACAAATATATAGTTATTTGCTATTATTCCCTGCTGTTCAAGTTTCATCTGACTGAAACAAATTGGCTTTTTCCATAGGCAATATAATCAGAAAGTTTAAAAGGGAAAAGCCAAGGATCGGTAATGCTATGAAAATTATTTTCTGGCTGAATCAGTAGGACACCAAACTCATCCATTATGTTCTGAGGTTCAAGAGCCCAAACTTTAAACCCAGTAGAAAACTGGTTAAGATTTTATTGCTGTTGATATTGATGCTTATTTTGAGTTGTTTCTCTAATGAAAATCACTGTCCCTAAAAGAAAAAAGTTGTAAAAGAGTTCATTTAAAGTAGAGTTCCTGGCCGGGTGTGGTGGCTCACGCCTGTAACCTCAGCACTTTGGGAGGCCAATACAGGCAGATCACCTGAGGTCAAGAGTTCAAGACCAGCCTGGCCATCATGGTGAAATCTAATCTCTATTAAAAGTACAAAAAGTAGCCGGGCATGGTGGTACATACCTGTAATCCCAGCTACTTGGGAGGCTGAGGCAGGAGAATTGCTTGAACCCAGGAGGCAGAGGCCGCAGTGAGCCATATATCATGCCACTGTGCTCCAGCCTAGGTGACAGAGTAAGATTCTGTTTCAAAAAAAATTAAATAAGAGAAAGTAGAGTTCCTTAACTTCAGCACAATTGTATTTTGAATCAAATAAGTTTTTCCTGTAGGGGCTGTCCTGTGCCTTGCAGGATGTTAAGCAGCATCCCTGGCCTCCATCCACTAGATGCCAGCAATGCTCAACCACCACCAGCCATGACAATCCAAATGTTTCCAGACTTTGCCTAACGTTTCCCAGGAAGACAAAATTGCTCCTTAATGTTCCCTGGGAAGACAAAATTGCTGGTTTAAAGACAGCTCATATAAATGTGCCCAGTTCCAAACCTGTATCACCCCACCTGTCATTGTCACATTGAGAACATCTTTGATTGATTATAAAATGACACAAGAAGTTATGAATAGAGAAAGGAATTTTTCTTAAAATGACTCCTTCTTAGAAGGAGTGATCAAACGTGAAACCTCTAAGACAACAGCCAAGACACCTCCCATTCCATGAGTTTTTATTCACAAAAAAATTTGCTAGGATTCTCAGCACCCCATGAAGGACATGAAAAGCAAGAGATTTGAGGTACAAAAGGTGGGTGTGTATGTGTGTTTCTTCTAATCTCTATCTCCTGTTTTAGTATACAGAATCTAATAGGCTCTTTTTATTTTTCTTTCCTTTTTTCTTTCTTTCTTCTTAATGATCTCTTCTTATGTGTTTTCTCTATATGCCTTTAACTTGTTCCCAAAAAACAACCTTGGAAGATAAAAGTTGTGATCAAAAAAAGTCTGGAAGGAAACACAGGAAATTATCAGAGCATTTATCTCTGGAAAGGGCAGGTTAGGTGGGTTGAGGTCACTACACTTATTTATACTGTATTATCTTCCATGCTGTTTAATCATTTTACAACTTGCATGAATTTGTTTTCAAGTTTAAAGAACTGGTTATCAAAATAAGTTTAAATTATGATCTGCATAGATAATATGTGGGGTAACATAGTTGTAAATTATAAGACATCTGCCAACACTGATTTCCCCTATAGACAGAAGAGCAGTTACTTGAGACTGTGATTTGAAGGTTTCTAATATTGTTCCTGAATGAGAGTATAGCTACCATTGCCAGTGGTGATGCAGAGAAAATGTGATTGGCATTCAATAGATAGCAGGTGACCCTAGAGACTGCTGCATATAATACAATCCTGGGTTTCTAAATGAAGGTTGGGCAGGGAGAGTCCCAGTAGCTCATTACTTCTGAGAATGCAGTCCTAAATTGTTCAATGATCCACTCTAAAGCCCTGGATTTCATTTGCTCTATTCGACAAGGACTTTGACATTATATAGAATAACTGGATTAACTATGAGTTCATTGTGAGTCACTGACTAAAAACTATATGACATGTAAATGCAAAATAGTTGAAATACATTTTAGCTCCTGATAAATAACCAATGCATCATATATTTTTGTGTTAGTTTAGAAGATTCAACATGCATTTATTTAGGATCTCCTCAGTATCTGGCACTGTGCTGGGCACAGCGACACAGTGGTGAACCTGATAGAGCCTGGCCCCTCCCTTTATGGAGCATACCATTAGTTGAAATGTATAGAGAATTTTAACTTTTTTACTTTACACACTTCTGCAAAATTTTCATTTATAGTAAGTATTTATTTTCCTTTTATTATTTTAAAACCAAAAAAGGAAGATATAATTTATTAAAATACAGCAGGGTATCCCAATTTTTCAATATAAAATCAATTTCAAAATGCCCCTCAAAAAATTATGTGGTTAAATAAGCTTAGGAAACAGTACACATTATATAACATATATACACCTCTCTTAGAAAACTGAAATATAATTAGATCAAACATTTTTCTCACCAGGACTTCAAGGTACTTCTTATTTCTACAGAAAGAAGAGGCAAAAAGAGAGAAGAGAGGCAAGGAGAGGCAGAGAAAAGAAAGGGAAAAGGAAGGGAAAAAAGAAAACACAGCATAGACTGTGTTAAAATTCCAAGGTTGCTGTCAAAGATATTAGGAACAGAATATATATATACGTGTGTGTGTGTGTGTGTGTGTATATACACACACACATATATACATATATACACACATATATACATATATATACACACATATGTGTGTGTGTATATATACACACACATATACATATATACACACATATATACATATATACACACACATATGTGTGTGTGTATATATATACACACGTGTCTGCGTGTGTATATATATACACATGTGTGTGTGTATATATATATATATAAAGCAAATAAGGAAAAAGAAGAAAAAAGATGAACTGTGGGGAGTAGAAACACAAAGGAGTAGAAAAAGAATGAGACTGAACAGATTAACGGGTGGAAAGACAGATGAACACAGAATGATGGATAGACCGACAGGTAAGTGGGAAAAGGAGGAAGGAGAAAGGAAGATTATAGGGCAAAGAGAAGGTATTTTTTGAGTAGCTGCTTAAATGATGGATAAAGGAATGTTCTGCCTTGTAATTTACTACATAAACTATGTTTATCTCTTCAAGAATACCAATGATTAAGATCCACATTATTCTTTAAGGTGTCTGAAGTCAGAGTGGTGAGTTTGGGGAGTGCATTGACAGTCACAGGCAGGCTCCCAAGTAGGCCACCTCTGGTATTATTACATGCATCAGGGCCATTAACGCTTTGCAATTTCTGGCTTTAAAGAAGCCTGTTTGGTTTCACTTAAACTATTAACAGCCTGTAGAATTTGTGATCAACACATGTAAGCACTAGTGTAGAAAGATAAATAAGAATATGATTAAAGAAAATGGATTAATGCTGACCATATAGACAGATTAGATAGGTAGATACATACATACATACACAGATTGATACAGAGATATAGACATAAATTCTATCAGTAACTGTACTTCAAATTATTAAACATTCAACAGCCTGAAGGCAACAGCCAAACTTAGTTAACATGCCTAATAGAATTAATGATTCAAGTATGTTAAAGTCACACCCAACAACCTATCCTGTAATTGTGATACTGAAAAGCATATCTGTCATCCTCCATCATCAATTTTTTTAAACTATATAATCATTTTAAGATTAGTTTACATTAAGCTGGGTGTGGTGGCTCATGCCTGTAATCCTAGCACTTTGGAAGGCCAAGGCAGGTGGATTACTTGAGCCCAGGAGATCAAGACCAGCCTGGACAACATGGCAAAACCCTGTCTCTATAAAAGGTACAAAAAATTAGCCTGGTGTGGTGGCCTATGCCTGTAGTCCCAGCTACTCAGGAGGCTGAGGTGGGAGGATCACCTGAACCTGGGAAGGTTGAGGAAGCAATGAGCCATGATCATGCCACTGCACTCCAGCCTAGGTGACAAACTGAGACTGTGCCTCAAATTCTTTTAAAAAATGACTAGTTTACATTAACACAATAATATTTACCTTGGTTTAATGAATGTCCATGGCATGTTTTAATGTAATACATTTATTATATTTTTGTCAATTGAAGAATCACAAGGTTCGTACATTTGGAAAGGAGAGCTTTATTTCTCATAAAGGCCCACAATCTGCAGGTTGCCCATCCTACTGGCTGGGAAGCATAGTCTCCAGTAAAAGCCAAGAACAAGCACTTCGAGGAAGGGGCAAAGGAAATAGGAATTCACGCTGAGCAGGGTGGTCAAATATGCATATTTAATAAGCTACAAGAGGAGTCATAAATATTTATGAAAGGAGAAACCATGCACATGCCTCTTCATAGGTCACGTGTTCAAAAAACTGGCAGCGTTAGCATGATCTGAGGGTGGAGTTGTCAGCCCTCTGCTGTCAAAAGGTGAAGCAGAGGACATGTAAACGCTTACTGCACATCTCTGCACAAGTCAGCCAAAACTGGCCTGGAGATGGTGGTCAGTTTTTAGGAAGCAACGCATTGTAAGGAAGTCTGGCCATGCCCTCAGATGACTGGCTAAAGGACATAAAGGAATAAGGCATCCATGTCTTGTTTTCTAAAGCTGGTCTCTGCTCATTCCTTAGGAAAGAATCCTGGTTGAAGGTTAATAAGGGAGGCATATCTGACCTCTCATCCTGTCATGGCTGGAAACACAGTTTTTAAGGTTTCTCTGGGGTCCCCTTGGCCAAGAAGGGGTCTGTTCAGTTGGTGGGGGACTTGGTAACATTTTTATTTCTTACTTTCTTATACACTGTTGGAATTATTTGTTAATATTTTACCAAAGGATTCTGTGTCTATGTTCATGAGAAATATTCCTCTATTTTTCTTAAGCTGAAGTGTCCTTTTCAGGTTTGGTATCATGGATATGCTCAAAATACAAGTTAGAGTGTTCTCTCATCCTTTCTTTTATAGAAAAAATTTGTAAAAATAAATGCTCCTGAAGTTTTCTTGTGATTGATGACAATTCACTTTCTTTCATTCATTTGTGTTTATTCAAATCTTCTTCTTCTTCTTGCATTAGCTTTGGTAATACGTGTCTATCAAATAACTTACTCATTTTATCTAAACAGCCAAATTTACCAGCATAAGTTATTATCTCTTTTTGTGATATCTCATTTTTTATTTCCAGTATTATGCATTTGTGAGATTTTTTTTCCCCTTTTTCCTTTGAGCTATCTTGCTAGGGTTTTATCATTTTTTAAATCTTTTCAAAGAACTAGCTTTTGGCTTTGTTGCTTTGTTGACTTTATTGTTTGTCCATTTTGTAATTCATTGATTTCTTCTCTTTATTAATTACTTTTTTGTTCTTACTTTGGATTTAACTTGCTTTTCTACCTTCATAAATTGGACACTTAGAATACTATTTTTAAACCTTTTGTCTTTTCTAATATAAGTATTTAACATTATAAATTTTCCTCTAAGAACTGTGTTGGCTGCATTCCACAAATTTAGATAGGTTGCATATTAATTTAATTTAAAATATTTTCTAATTTTAAATTCTTAAAACTATTTGAGAACTTATTCTTAAAACTGCGGTTTATTCCTAGAACAATGGGTTATTTTTAAATGTATTGCTTAATATTGTAACTCATCTACAAACAGAGGTCCCAACAACGCCTCCCCTCTCCGCGTGTGCATGCTACTCACTCCTCACATCAGGAGATGAAGATTATTTCTCTTACTCTTGACTTGGCACTAACCTTGTTAACTGGCTTGACCAACAGAATGCAACAGAAATGATGCTGTGGCAGTTCCAGGCTGAGTAGGTCTAATGTGTAGTTGAGCTGGGTCTGGATTTGTTGTGGCTTTACTTAAATTCTAGTCACCAATGCCTTCAAATATTTCCATGGTGCAATCAGAAATTGTTATTTGAACAGCAGCAATGCTCCAGAGGTCACTCCATGCTTTATTGCCTATGCGCCAGTTTTTAAGATGTCTGTGGAGTTTCCTTTGCTCTTCTGACTAGTGGTTGGGTGATAGGGAGACAAGTAGGGGGAAGCATTGGTGGCTGGCAAAATTTAGGTAGCATCAAGATTTAGGTAACGTGAAGACCTCTCTGCAACCTACTGTCCTTCCCCTAGCCATCAGCAGCCCACTGCCCTGCAGTCAGCAAACCCGCTGGATGCCAAAGGGATTTCTCTCCACGTTCCTGACCTGCCCCCGCCCTTACAATGCTGCTTTTATGCTTCCAGTGAGCAAAAATGATATGAACAAAACTACATTAGAAGTATATTTCCCTCATCCTGGAATATTATATTTGTTTAAAATGGGGTCTCTAAGAAAAAAAAAAAAAAACCAGCAATCGGATATCATTTCACACCTTATCTTCCCCATGTCTTAGCTGAATAATCTGAATACATTTATTCATTCAGCACAAATATGTACTGAGCATCAGGTACCGTTGTAGGCAGTAGAGACATGGTATGAAGCAAAGAAACAAGAAACTCCCTCTTTGAATTTGCATTTCAGTAAGAGGAGCGACAGTAATCAATGTGCACAAGTGAAATACATAGCACAGCAGAAGGTATTAAGGGCTACAGAGAAAGATAAACCTGGGCCAGGTGAGTGAAGAGGCATGTTATTGTACAGGCAATGCCCAGGGAAGGTCTCATTAACAGGTTTCTGTGTGCCTAGACTGAAGAAAGGGAGCTAATGGGCTGGGGAGACTCGGGGAAGAGTGCTATGGTCAAAGTGGCAAGATCCACAACAGCAGCCTCTTGGTGTGTTCATGGAGCAGCAAGGGGGAGGCATGGCCAGAGTTTGGTGAGAGTGGAAGGACAGGCCGGTAGGAGATGAGGTCGGAGAGGAAGAAACAGGCACCACCTCCCACTTACATTTTTATTTTGTTCTAATTCATGTACAATATCACACGTGCTATATTCTTGCAGACCCTTTCTACTTCTTTCATTGCTCTCCTTCCTGAGTACAAAGTTCAATTAATCTGCAGTGAATATAAAAGGGTTTGAACTCATCCAGTGTGGGGGCAGAATTGGTAACCAAGTGTAGGGAATGCACAGATTTGTTCCATCTCTGCTAAAGTTTCAGGCTCTGGGCTGCTACCTTTACAGCAGCCCCTTTCAGATCTTTGCCTCCTAGACCCTCCTGCACCCTGCCCCCTTCACCTAGTCATCCTCATGGTTTTGCAATCCAAGAAGAACAGGTCCTTCAATACGTGATGATCTCGTTTGGAACCAGCCAGACTAACCAACAACGGGATTGAAAAAGAAAATTTAGGTCTTGGATGGTATAAATAAAGAGGATTGGCAACAACAAAATGGAAAAGAAATTCAAAGACCTCATGTGGATGATGATCCTGCTTTCTGAAAAACAACCACCTGATACAAATAACCAGAATTCTGCTCTTCTCTTCCTTACTCAGGGAGAGCTCTATTCCATCCACTTTCAGCAAGGTAGTCAGTAGGAATAATGACGGCACAAGTTAGAAAACCACCTGTCCTAAGTGCCACAAATTCTCTATGTAAAGGAGAGATAGGAGATTTATAAATAATTTTAATATGAATAGAAATGCAAATTGTATTTGTTTTTTATTATCATGTTTGTGTTAGACACAGCAACCCACATGAGGATTGGTCAAACAGCTTCAAATGTGTTTACACAAATGCTTGAGTTAGAAATGGAAAAAAAATTTCCTATATGAAACGATTTATAAAAAATAAATTACAGGGATTTATATCAGGTATGCAAGGCTATATTCTTTCAGACCCTTTCTACCTCTTTCATTTTTCTCCTTCTTGAGTACAAAGTTTAATTAATCTGCAGTGAATATAAAAGGTATGCAAGGCAGATTCAAAAGTGGAAAATCAATTAATGTAATCTATCACATCAATAGCCTAAAAAACAAAATCACATGATTTTATCAAGAGATATAGAAAAGCATTTGACAAAATCCAACATCCATTCATGATTAAAACATGCCAGTAAACTAAGTACAAAGGGGAATTTCCACTACTTGATTTAAAAAATCTACAAGCAACCTACGCATGACATCATACTTAATGGTGAAAAACTCAAAGCTTTCCCACTAAGATCAGGACCAAGACAAGGATGTCCCTTCTCATCATTCCTTTTCAACATTGTACTAGATGTTCTAGCTAATACAATGAGCCATGAAAAGGAAACAAAAGGTATACATATGGAGATGGAAGAAATAAAACCATCTTTGTTATCAGATAATATGATTCTTTATGTAGAAAATCCAAAATAATCCACAAAAAACTTTTGGAACTAATAAGTGATTATAGCAAGATTGCAGATACAAGGTTAACATACAAAAGTCAATCACTTTTATATATACCAGACATAAACAATTGGAATTGAAAATGAAATCACAATATTATTTACATTACCACCCAAATAAGTAAAAAAACTTAGTTATAAATCTAAGAAAATATGTACCAGAGCTACATGAGAAAAAGTACAAAACTCGGATAAGCAAAATAAAGAAGAACTAAATAAATGAAGAGAGAGTCCGTATTCGTGGCTAGAAAGACTCAATATTGTCATTATGTCAGTTTTTCCCAACTCGATCTATAGATTCAACACAATCCCAAACAAAATCCCACCAAGTTATTTTGTAGATAACAACAAACTGATTCTAGAGTTTATATGGAGAGGCAAAAGACGTGGAACAGCCAACACAATATTGAAGGAAAAGAACGAAGTTGGAGAACTGCCACTACCCAACTTCAAGACTTACTATCAAGCTACACTAATCAAACCAGTGTGGTATTAGTAAAAGAATACACAAACAGACCAATGAAAGGGAATACAGAACCCAGAAATAGACCCACGTAACTATCAACTGATCTTTGACAAAGGAACAAAGGCAATGCAATGGAGCAAAGACAGCCTTTTCAACAAGTGGTACAGGAAAAATTCGGCATCTCTTGCAAAAAAATAAATAAATCTAGACGCAGACCTTAACACCCTTTATGAAAATTCACTTAAAATGGATCATGATACTAGGTAAAGTGTAAAACTAAAAACTTCTAGAGGATAACATAAAAGAAAACCTAGATGACCTTAGGTATGGCAATGACTTTTTAACCATGTCAAACACCAAAGTCATCATCAATGAAAGAAATAACTGATAGCTGGACTTCATTAAAACTAAAAACTTCTGTTCTGCAAAATATAATATCAAAAGACTTAGAAGAAAAGCCACAGTGTGGTAGAAGATATTTGCAAAAGACACATCTAATAAAGTGCTGTTGTCCAAAAAATCCAAAGAACAGTTAATACTCAACAATAAGAAAATAAACAACCCAATTAAAAAATAGGCCAAAGGCATTGGCATTCATCTGACCAAAGAAGATATACAGATGGCAAATAAGCATATGAAAAATATGTTCAACATCATATGTCATCAGAGGATGCAAATTAAAACAATGAGATACAACTACAAATCTATTTAAATGACCAAAATCTAGAATATTAACACCACCAAATGCTTGCAAGGATGTGGAACAACAGGAACTCTCATTCATTGTTGGTGGAAATGTGAAATGGTACAACCACTTTGGAAAAGAGTTTGGCAGTTTCTTACAAAACTAAACATACTCTTACCATAAGATTCAGCAATCTGTCATGTACCTTCATAGTTACCCAAAAGAATTTAAAACATGCCCACACAAAAATCTACACCTGGGTAATTGTAGTAACTTAATACATAATTTTCAAACCTTTCAGCATCGGCAAAGTTGTGAAGAAATGAGCACTCATTTCAGGAAATCCAAATTGTATGAAGCTTTTGAAGGATAATTCATAAGCATCTATTAAAATATAAAATACGCATTTTCCTTGACCCAGCAACTGAATTTCTGGCAATCTATTTTAATCTAAAGTGATTAGCAGAGTGACCAAGATGGCCTGCTGTCAGTGAATGGATAAATAAAATGTAGTATATGCAGACAATGGACTATTATTCAATGATAAAAAAGAAATGAACTATCAAGTCATGAAAATAGAGGGAGGAAAGCTAAATGCATATTACTAGATGAAAGAAAGCAATCTGAAAAGGCTGCTCACTGTGTGATTTCAACTATATCACATCTGGAAAAGGCAAAACTATAAAGACAGTAAAAAGATCAGTGATTGCCAGGGATTGGGGATGGGGAGAGGGATGAATAGGTGGAGCACAGAGGATTTGGGGGCAGTGAAAATGCTCTGTATGATACCATAGTGATGGGTACATGACATTATACACTTATCCAAACCCATAGAATGTACAACACCAAGAGTGAACCCTAATGTAAACTATGGACTCTGGGCGATTATGTGTCAGTGTGGGTTTGTCAATTATAACAAACGTACGACTTTGGTGGGGAATGTTGATAAAAAGGGAGGCTATGCATGTGTTGGGATAGGGGATAAATGGAAAGCTTCGCTGTGACCCTGAAACTCCTGTTAAAAAAAGTCTTAAAAATAGATTATAGATGGGTGAAAGAAGAAAATGATAAAAAGTGAAGCATGATAAAAATCCATCAAGAGGAATAAAACTATAAAGCATTATATAAGAGAAGTTTGGAAGGCTGTCTTAAATAAGTTTCAAATGCTTAACTGTAAAAAAATTAAATTCCTGTTCATAAAAGGCTGTGTTAACAAAGTTAGAAAATAAGCAACAGATTGGGAGAAAAAATTTGCAATGCATGCAGTAATAGGAAGATTAGGAGCCAGAATACATACAAAGAATTCCTACAAATCAAACCACTCATAAAAATGGTTGAGGCAAGAAAGACAAACAGGGCACAAAAACAGAAATACAAGTACACAGATGCTTAAGTTCTAGTAATTAGAGAAATATAACAAGATACACATTTTCAGTCACACTAACAAAATTAAATTTGATATTATTCAGTGTTGGCAAGGTTGTGAAGAAATGGGCACTCATTTCAGGAAATCCAAATTGTACGAAGCTTTTGAAGGATAATTTCATAGCATCTATTAAAATACAAAATATGAATTTTCCTTGACACAGTAACTGAATTTCTGGCAATCTATTTTAATCTAAGGTGGTTAGTACACATAGCAAAGAGTCATATGTAATGATGGTTGATGCAGGATTGCTCTTAATGGTAACAAAATGGAAATATCTTAAATTTCCATTAATAGGAAGATTATAAAATAAACTATGGTGTAATCCATGCACTGGAGATGCAGCAATTTTTTAAAATTAGAGAAATCTCTTTATACCAGTGTTCAACTGGGAGCAGTTTTGCCCACCAGTGGATATTTGGCAATAAGTATCTAGAGACATTTTTTGTTGACATGACCGGCAGAAGGATGAGTGCTACTGGCATCTATTGAATGGAGGCCAGGCATGGTGCTACACACCTTACAATGCACAGGACAGCACCCTCCCAACAAAAAATTATCTATCCCCAAATGTCAGTCGTGCCAAGGCTGAGAAACCTTGCCTTATGCTAACGTAGAAAGAACTCTCCGTCATCACGTTAAGTGAAACAAAACAAGCCAAACAACAGCACATATAGTACTAACCCCTCTCAGGAAATGAAACTAAAAGTTTCCAGCCTGCACATTATATGTATGTATCAATATTATGTTTTAATCAGAAAGAATAGACACTAAAATATTAATCTCTGGGACAAAGAAAGAGTGACTATAAAGTCAGAAAGAGTGAATATAAAATGTAAAGTCAGAAAGACAATGATGCCATATTTTTCTGGATAGTTTGAAATCTCCCCACCAATCACATATTAAAGTACTTCTGTATAATTAAAAGAAGAAAATGTAAAATATAGAGGCCTATATCCCATTCATTCTGAGAGAACTGAATTAAGTTCTTACTTTCTCCCCTGAGCTTTGAAAGCTCTGATGTAACCATTCCCTATTCTTGTGTCTCATGATCTGAGTAGCAGGGATGGTATTAACTTTTGTTTCAGTCATAGTTATGATTTAAAGGTACTGAAATTCCTTAGAATACCATTGCTATTATGGGCTGAATTGTGTCCCCTCGTGAATTCATGTTTCAGTATCAACTCCCAGTACTTCAGAAGGTAAACATATTTGGAGATGAGGTTTTTAAAGAGGTGATTAAGTTCAAATGAGGCTGTTAGGGTGGGGCCCTAATCCAATATGGCTTGTATCTTCCTAAGAAGAGGAGGAGACACCAGGGATGAGTGGCCACAAAAGGCCATGCACACAGTAACAAGAGGTTCCTCTGCAAGCCAAGAAGAGAAGCCTTGGAAGAAACCAAACCTACCCCCACCTTGATCTTGGACTTCCAGTTTCCAGAGTTGTGAGAAAATAAATGTCTGTTTATTGTTTATAATAATTGTTTATAAATGTTCCGCCATCCAGTCTGTGGGGTTTGGTATGGCAGCCCTAGCAAACTAATAGAGTTGCTATGTAAGAATATAGTAAAAATAAAATTATTGGTGCCTATTCTATTCTTTCCATGAGGGGTTAAACACAAGAAGCAAACAAAAGTCACTGAGCTAGTTCATTTCTCAATTGAGGAGATGAACAGAGTTAGTGAAAACAAATCCATACTTCTAGGTGACAACTGTCTTGCATTCCTGTTACTGGCACTCTGAAGTTATTGACCACAATTTTTGTGACAGATCCTCCTAGCATGCTCTCTGTGGCTTCTCTTCTCTCTACCAATTACCTGCTAACACAGGCACTGGCTGTGCATATGCACTTGCAGGCATCAAAGGAGCTGATGTCACAGCACACAACAAACCCTGGAGAGCTGGGACTGAGATGTGTGTTTGACTAAAGATTACAGGGAATTGATCACCTTTTTCTTTTTTTCCCCTTTGTATTTCCCATAGATAAATGGCTCCTTCTTCACAGGGAAAAATAAGAGGAAAACAGCAGTGGAGAGGAGAGACTACAACGACCTATAGATCAGGGTCAAGAAGAGTAATAGAAATACCCAAGATTAAAGGGAAAGCCAAATGCCATTGGAACTCTGAAAGGCAACCTCTCAAATCACCTTTGCCAACCTGGAGTGACTGTGTTGAAATGAAATAGCTCATGACAGGCTTAGACAGAGAGAAGGCCTGAGACTGTACCTTGAGTTCTCCAGGTCCTCAGTGTGACATGCAAGTAACCCCTCAATGTCCTCTGTCCCAGAGGGAATAGCTGAGGTTGTAGGCTAGTGAGGTGGCCTGGCACATAAGCACAGATAGAGAAGTGATGCCGAGAATGTGAGCAGAATGACCGACTGTCAAGCTGGGGCTAAATGACAGTGAGAGCCATACCTCAGGGATCCAGAGCATCAGCGAAAGCAGAGGTGGGGAAGGAAGACATCATCAGGAACAGTCCAGCAATCTAGAGCCCACTGCACTATTCATGCTGGGCACCAGATAATGTCAGTGATAAAGGCAGCGAGGCCAAGGTCTCTCCCCACAAACAAGCAGGACAGGAGACATTGGTGGTGAGGACTCAGCGGATTTGCACCTGTTCCAGCGTCCAGGCTTCTAGTTCCCACCCGCCACTGTGACAACACTTAAGTCGCCTCCTGCACCTACCTGCCACCCTGGGAAGGAAGAAGAGGGAGGCAGGAGTATCACCTGTATGAAAAGAAATAGCTCTGAGAGAGAGTTTGAACTTCAAATGGCTTGAATATTTATCTAATGAGGCTGTTTTCACCAGTAGAGTCTTAATTATCTTTAATTGTAAAGTTTACGTTTTTACCTCATTAGCACAAAAGAGATCACAATGCAAGATAAAATCAGTTACAGAAAAATTTCAAAGCTCCTTTTATTTCCCACATGAGTTATGCTGTATATTTCTACTACCCCTTCTTACATTTTAGAATTTTTTTTTATAAATAAAGCATAAAGGTAAAGGGCCCTCTAGCAATCTACTAGAAAGACCACTTTCTAAAACAATGATGTATGCGGCTCTCTGGCAGCAAGCACTCAGGTAAGGTGTGTGTGACCAGCATAGCTCTATGATGGAGGATTGCTGTGTGTGGAAGAAGCAGAGCCATCCTCAGCACAGTGTGAGGGAGGAGGGGCTATGGCAGGGCACAGACAGAGAAGAAAAGACTTGGAAATTCACATTCCAAGTAGAGTCCCTGAACCTTAGCTTCTATTCGTTTTGGGGGAGTTTTGGTTTCTTGGTGGTTTTGTTTGTCTTGCTGCTCGATCAAGAGAAGTACAGAATGTATAAAAAGAGGACAAATGAAAGGTTTTCATCCTTGCTTATTAAAGTAACTATATATCTTTAATGCACCCTTCAATATTCTAAGGGTAACAGCATATTGCTTGATTTGCATGCTCTTGATTTCCATTTGAATGTATCATTATGGCTATAAGTAGATGCAGAAGCTTAAGTTAATTTTATTGTTAATGCCTCAAGGCATTTTTAGGAAAAGTGCACAAAGCTTTTAAAAATCCAATAAATTATATAGAACCTTAATTTACTTCCCGTTACACCTTCAACTGAGGAAGGACATAAAGTGCTCGTGAATTTAGCTCTTGCTTTTATCACCAATTGAATAAGTATTTGACTTACTGAAATGGACAAAACACACTCTTAGAATGTTATTTATGTGCTAACAATCCCTCATTATTTGTATAAAGAATTATATCTTGACTAAAATGGATACGAAGCTTATAAACTGTCCTATTAATCTACAAATAATAACTTGTAGGCATATATTATGTCAAGCTCACGTCAACAGAAATGAAAGTTTGTCTGGAATCATTCTATAAAAACCTCTATTACTCCCTCTACCCTCTAGCCACAGACTCTTGACTGCAATCGTCAGCATATATTCCAATCAGTTAATTTTGTGTAATAAACTCTGAGAGAGGTGGGGAATAAATAAGTATTCTATAAAAATAAACAAAGATAAATTATGGTTCTATAATCTATCATGTGATTAAATATACATGATAGATTATAGAATAATAATTGCATACAGCTTAAAATTCAATTTATTCACTTGTAATTCAAATGAGACTGGCCACACTGGGCTTCCCTCGTCTCCTCCCAAATGTACCTTGAAGTCAGACCTGATATTGATACAGGAGCTAGAAAGAAATTATTTAGGAAGTTAGTGAGGGTAAGAGAGTCCTTGGTAGGGTTTCCTTTTAATAAAAGCAGCCCCAAATAATTTCTTTTCTAACAAAAGCAGCCTGAAAAATCAAGCTGCAAGCACAGATAAGCAAGTGAAAAGCTTGCACAGGTAAATGTGCCAATAGGAAAAGGCTGCCTGGGGGCTAGGCATGTTCAGTATAGCAGCTCCATCTTTCCTTTTGTCAACCACATGTACAGTAAGGAACAGACCACATGGCGCTGGCCAGGTAGAGAATCCATCTGCATAATAAAAGATTAGGGTGGGGTGACCAGCTTCTTCGCACACTATGTAAATACCATACCTGGTCCAACCAGTCTTTGGGCCCTATGTAAATCAGACACTACCTCCTCAAGCTCATCTATAAAACCTCATGCATTTGACCACAAAATCAGAAGACCCACTCAGGAATCCCCCTCTCTCCCTCTGCAGGAGAGAGTTACTCTCTTTCCTTTTTTTCACCTATTAAACTTCCACTTTTTTTTTTTTTTTTTTTTTTTTTTTGAGTCGAAGTCTCGCTCTTGTCCCACAGGCTGGAGAGCAATGGCGCGATCTCGGCTCACTGCAACCTTCACCTCTAGAGTTCAAGTGATTCTCCTGCCTTAGCCTCCCGAGTAGCTGGGATTATAGGCAACTGCCACTACTCCCGGCTAATTTTTGTATTTTTAGTACAGATGGGGTTTCACCATGTTGGCCAGGCTGGTCTCAAACTCCTGACCTCAAGTATTCTGCCTGCCTCAGCCTCCCAAAGTGCTGGGATTACAGGTGTGAGCCACCACGCCTGGCCAAACCTCCACTCTTAAACTCATTTCCTGTGTATCTGCATCCTCGATTTCCCTGGCAGGAGACAACGAACCTCAGGTATTTACCCCAGACAAGGATGCAGCTTCAATATGTCATATCTAAACACACACACACCCCTCACTCCAAAAATAGAAGTCACTTTGGCTGAAGTGTCTATGTGGAAATGAAAAAGAGAGTTCTAGCTACCCAGCAAGATAATCAGAAATGCTCTGCTTTAAACTGCTCTTCTTTTGCCCCCAATTTCCTCTCCCACTACAGTTACTTAAAATTCTTCTCCCCATCTGTAGCCAACTCACTGCTACCAGAACTACCTTCCCCAACCTCTCAATCTACTTTCATTAAATTAAGCAATGTAGTAGATCCTTAACTTCCCCAGTTTGTATCCTCACTCACCATCCACCTCAGCAAATAAAAGTATGCTATCAGGGTCCACCCTTATTAGAATGCAAGAGGAGATTTTGAACCACAAATGCTTTGTTGCAGATACGGAAACTTGACCTTTACTCACCCTCAAACACACTCACCCTCTTCTGCTCACCTATAGAACAATAAAAAATTAGGGGCAAAGGAAGAGCAGTTTATTGGTATTAGTTGATTAGCATCCAGCTCTTCCCTTCTGGGGAACTAGGGAAGCCAAGGAGATGACCTAGTAATACTCTGTTTGGCCTCAGGTTTGGTTAGTCATCTACTTTTTTTCCATCTGCAAACCTTGTCTGCATTTGACACCAATGATATTGTCCATAAATATCTATTGTAATGATCACTGCTCTCTTTTTTTTTTTTCACGGTAAAGATGCCATAGCATTTTATTACCGTTACAAAAGTCAACCAATTATATCTTCACTGAAATATCTGCACTGAATGATGATTCAACATATGAGGCAAAGAGGGATGTCTTTGGAGAAGGCACTTAAGACAGAACATTAGAATATCTTACTGTTGGCTAAAAGATGAGCTCGTTCAACCTGGCCAGAGGTGTGTGAGGGCTGTTCCTTCTCACTGTGGCCTGACTGAAAACCAGTGGCATTAAGAAAGCGTCACATTCTCAAGTGTGGGGGTGGCTCAGTGTGGTGGTGCTGCTCTCAAAAGCCCTGTGTCCGTAAACACATCCATTCTCACAGGATCAGTTTCTCCAAGTGCTGGTTCCAAAAATAGGCTCAGGGCTGGCAGAAATCATTCAGGAAGCTCCTTGAAGGCCCTCTCCTTATTTCTCAGTTTGACTTTCACTTTGTCCCAGCTACTGTAAGTGACTTTGGCTTCCAAAGGTCACTAGCAACTTCTACTTTTGCTAATATCTTTGGTTTTCCATGGCACTGGTTGTGACCGTCTGTTAGACTAGTGGCCTCCAATTAACTGCACCTCCACTTCACACCCTTTTGTTGAATCTGGGCTGGGCTTGTGACTTGTTTAATAAGTGGAGGGCATACTCCAGCGCTCTTCTAATTAGAAACATTCATCATCGTCATCATCCAATAGAGGGCAGTAGAAGGGACACTGAGACAAATCTGGACTTAAGTCTTCAGAAGGACTGGCCACTTCTGCTTTTGAGCTCTTGGGAGCTGTGAACTGCAAGTGAGATGTCTAGTTACCCTGCCAGCCAGGCCACTGAAAGAGACTACACAGAGAAGGAGAGACTCAGGACTGCAGGCAGAGAGAGAACCCCAGCCATCCCGGTCTCTCCGCCTACCTGCTGACCACATTGAGTGGCCACCTGCAGGCTGGCAGAGGAACAGCCCAGCTGAGCCCAGCTCAGATTGAAGAACAGTTGGAGGTGGGGTTGTTTTCAGCCCCTAAACTTTTGGGGTAAGTCTGTGAGCAACATTTGACAACCAAAAACACTAGTCATTCATAGATGCCTTTTTTTCTAAGTACAAGACAATTACTCAAATGCAAAGAAAATACGGCAAACGTTTCCCCACCACAACCTTCTCAGTCAATAGTCAAACTATAACTGGTCATCGGCTGGAAAAAAAAAAAAGAAACCACACCTCTTATCTTAATTCATAAATAGCCATGATTCTTTTTCTATGACTCTTTAATGCTAACGCAAAGGTAGACCAGTCAGCTTCTGGCAGTTTCAGGCACTGGCTTAATTCTCATTTAGCCAAAAATAGAAGCTATCAAAATGAATTATCCACTACTGGATACATCATGGTAAATGAGATTGTTCTCACTTTTCTAGGATGTTGTTACTTAATTTTCCCAAATCATTTCTTCTTATCTTCCCCCACAATGAAAAAAAGAATTAAACTGGTTAAGGTTATAAAAAAAAAAAAAAAAAGCCTATCACTAGAATTTGAATCCCCATAATCTTCACAATATAGCACACAATTTAACTGCTTCCTCAATTTAAAACAAAATTCTATAAAATATAACATCTACATTGTAGAGATGATTTCTTCTTATCTGAGGAAATGAGTAATTGGGAAGCAGGTATTTAGGGAGAGGGTGAAAGTCCACATCTATTTCTATGCTGAAGTTTTGGCAGGTTTTCTCATCTTAAACGTTTCTGCTGTTGCACCAGGCCCACATTTTCATAGACTCTAGCACTGTCTTCTCTCATTTCTGCACAGGGTGGCATTGGAGTATAAGGCAGGAGGGGGCTATGATCTCCACTCGTCTGGTCCACTAGAGAATACTTAATGTTTGTATATTCGTGCCCTTTCCTCTTGCTTTTCTGCTCTTCTTCAATACTGCGCTGTAGTGTTTCAATATAATACTAGACCGCCATATAGATAAATCGGTACTGTGCTTCTGTCTGGACCATCCCTGACCTCTGAGACTACACCACGTGGATGGTTTTGGGAACATCAATGTTGCAGTCAACACCTTTCTCTCTGATTATGTCAATAAGAATATCAATCACAATGAAGGTCCCTGTCCGGCCAATGCCAGCACTGCAGTGTACCACAACTGGCCCTGCATCCATGATGCTCCCCTGCTTATGGTGCTCCTCTTCCAGGAAGTTCAGCATGCCCCCGGGGTCGCTGGGCACTCCGTGGCCCAGCCAGGTCTGAAAGTGGTATTGCCAGACCATTCTCTCCATATTCCCTTGTCCAATCTTTGAAAGTTTAAGTTCTCTTAGCTTATAGTCACGAGTGGCACTTTCTTTGACGTTCCTACCACACGTGATGCCATGTGCTTTTAGAGCATACTCATCAGGCCAATATTTGACACATTTACTCTTTCCTCTCTCCCTTTCTTTCCTTGTCATGACAATCACCTGGGAGTCTTCTTGGAACACCATCCGCCAAAAGTCGTTCACCGTGTTTTGCAGGCAGCCTTGTGTGGCAATGTAACTCTTTTTGGGCTTTGAATTGTTGCACTTGCTTTCAAATTTAGGCACGGTTATAGTTGCATTGATGTAATCTGAAACAGGCTGACTGGGATCACCGTTGTGTAGGACAACCCTATGATCAAAGGGCGGATGTTTTTATATCTATTTTTGTTATTTTTTTTTCTTGCCTTTGACCCTCTTTTTGGCTGTAGAGAAGTTTGCACTCCTGTTGTTGCAGTGTCTCAAAATTCTTCCCAAAAGCCTTGTTTGACTTAATCTGTGGTCTCAGCTAATTTGCTTAGTTCTTGAACTCTACTTTCTATTTCAGCAGCATTTATACAAGTCGTGTTAAGGGGCTGCTTGAATTGTAGTACTGTACTCAATGTTTCCACCATAGGATTCTTCTTGTAATGTTCTGCAAGATCTGTCAAAGAATCAAACCGTTCTCCTCCACCAACGTCATACTTCAGTTCCTGACAGCGAATCATGCATGACATGAGTCACTTTAGACTTGCCATCATTGTTCTCCCCTTTGTCATCACCAGTGCACACAGAGAGAACAAAATCTCCAGGGTGGCTTTGGCTGTCTCGTACAAGAAAGCTACCATACTTTGTTTTGTCAGTTAATAATTTCTCTGCTTCTTTCCCAGAGAGGTGTCCATGAAACCACCTTTCAGAGGTAGGATCTGCACAGTTCAGAGGATATTTAAGTTCAATAACATCTCCATTCTTCTCTTTTAATTGCCCGTGATGTTCCATGTAATACTGGACCAACTCAGTCAAAGTGGCAAACTTCTCCCCTCCATACAGGTCACAATAATCACTAGTGTTCTGATTCTTGATTTGGGTGACAGCTCCATTTCTTCTAACAGAAAGTGTGAAGTCTCCAGGGTTACTTTTACTAGGCCTTGCCAAAAAACTGCCATCAACTCCTCTTGTCAACAATAGGTTTTCTGCCTCCACACCAGTGATATCTGGGTGAAAGCATTTCTGTGATGTCACATTCCTCCCACCCTCTGGCTCTGCGATGGACCTGCTCCTTCCTCAGGGTCCACTGAGCTCAGTTACGTCGGGCTGGCCCAAGGGAGGCCTGCTTGGGATTGGACGCGGGGCAGAGCCAGCCAGCCATGCACAGACCCCACTCCAGGCCTGGGGATCCCGGAGACTGTGCAGCCGCCTCCTGGCCTGGCTCGCTCCTCCTCCACCCCCCAGTGATCACTTCTTTATATCCATGTTTTCAGTACAATTCACAAATGATATTTGTTCTCTTTATACAAATGGCAAAATTCATAATTTCAACATAGTCTTTCCCAACTGCATTTCTGTGGCAGTTGTTTTCTTCCAAAACACCCTAGGAAATCTTAGCTGTAAGTGCTTATTACCTAGGAAAGTTTCTCTCAGCTATGCGTTATTTCCATTTTGAGCCTGTGTTTTTCTTTTCTGCTGTATTACATCCCATATCCACCACAATCTGTGTCAGCGGAAAGATTTTTATTCTATTCTTGCTTTAGTAGAATTATCAGGTTGCATTTATACAGAGCAAAAAATATTTCCTCTCCTTGATCAATTAAAATCTCTATGAAATATTCTATTTACCAACATTAAATAATCAACAGAATTACCTAGGTGTTTTCCCTTTAGCTATTTCATTCACTTTTTCCTGGGATACTGAGGTCATGGAAATAACCAATATTTTTGTGGTGAAAAACAGGGAAGGCTCCTTCTAGCAATCCAAATCAATCATCCCAAATATCTAGGGTTTCCTCAATTTGCCACAATGCAAAGATCCACACAAAAGGACCTAAATCGTACATGTAAATATTGACATTTATCACCCCAAATGTAAAATAACTGATAGAGCTCTTAGCCTAATTATCTTCTAGTTATTGACCTAAAACTAATAGACAGTGGTCAGAAATTCTCAAACCTGAGTATTTTGCTGGTATTTCAGAGGAACTAACCGTTTAAGATGAATTC
>NW_016805008.1:362769-409297 GCF_001698545.2 Rhinopithecus bieti
CCCGTCTCGGCCTCCCAAAGTGCTGGGATTACAGGCTTGAGCCACCGCGCCCGGCCAAGATGAATTCTTTTAATTTTGAAAGTTATCCACTTTGGGAGGCCGAGACGGGCGGATCACGAGGTCAGGAGATCGAGACCATCCTGGCTAACATGGTGAAATCCCGTCTCTACTAAAAAAAATACAAAAAACTAGCCGGGGAGGTGGCGGGTGCCTGTAGTCCCAGCTACTCCAGAGGCTGAGGCAAGAGAATGGCACGAACCCGGGAGGCGGAGCTTGCAGTGAGCCGAGATCACGCCACTGCACTCCAGCCTGGGTGACACAGCGAGACTCCGTCTCAAAAAAGAAAAAAGAAAGTTATCAGTTTATGCCAAGGGTCACAATAGCTATGGATATCCAAACTCCTGGACCATACTCTCAGGCACTCTTTAAAGCAGAACACTCTTGATATGGTTTGGCTGTGTCCCCACTCAAGTCTCATCTTGAACTGTAGCTCCCATAATTCCCATGTGTTGTGGGAGGGACCTGGTGGGAGATAATTAAATCATGGAGGCAAATCATACTGTTCTTGTGGTAGTGAATAAGCCTCACAAGAACTGATGGTTTTTTAAGAGGGGTTTCTGCTTTCCATCACAAGAACTGGTGGTTTTATAAGTGGGGTTTCTGCTCTCACTTGGCTCTCATTCTGTCTTGCCTGCCGCCATGTAAGACATGCCTTTCACCTTCCACCATGATTGTGAAGCCTCCCCAGCTACATGGAGCTGTGAGTCCATTAAACCTCTGTTTTCTTAATTAATTACCCAGTCTTGGGTATGTCTTTATTAGCTGCATGAAAATGGACTAATACAACTCTACCCCTTAGTACCCAAACAAACAAAACACACTAATAGTCAGAGGCCCATTTGACTTTCCTGTTATTTAACCCTGTCCTAGAGATAGCTTAAATTAGTTATGTTTCTGAATACCACTCCATTTCTACAACGACTACCCCCATGTTTTCTCACTGTCCAGTCTTTCATGATCTTCAATCATTCAACATTTATATTTTCTTTTTACAAAGTAGTTGAAGTTTCATATGACTGTCAAAATCTGTCTCTGTTTGTACTGCTATAATAAAATACTGAGATTGGGTAATAAAAATTTATTTCTCAGAGTTGGATGCTGGGGAGTCCAAGATCAAGGTGCAGGTAGATTCGGTGTCTGGTGAGAGCTGCGCTCTTGCTTCCAAGACGGTTCCTGCGTGTTACTGCATCTTCACATGGCAAAAGGCGGGAGGGCAAAAGGGATGAATGCTGTGTACTTATGAGGCAGAAGAGATAGATAGAAAAAGGCCAGGCAGCTTTCTGAAGTCTCCATTATAATGGCATTAATCCCATTCATGAGGACAGAGCCCTCCTGGCCTAATTATAATAACTCCCAAAGCCCTCACCTCTTAATACCATCACCTTAGGGTTTAAGTTCCAACATATGACTTTTCAAGGGACATATATATTTAAACCATAGCAGAATCAAATGAATTGTTTTTTTTAAATTTACATGCTTTTGAAATGCCTTTGAACATCATTTACAAACATGGCTCAAATGGGAGATATTCTAACAGATATTGAAGAATTTCAGTAGTTCCTGATTTGGTTACTTTTAGCTCTTAAATCATCAAGTTTGGTTACTTTTAGCTCTTAAATCATAGTTTTTCCTGTCAAAGAGTTTTCCTGCCAAAACGGTATGATTCTAACTCACCCAGAATAAAGTCCTTAAGTATTAAAGGATCAGTCCATTTACATAAATACACATATGTGCTTAAGCAGAATACAGTACCATAAAATGTGCAGCTTGTGGTGAAGCTTAAGGCTGATTTGGGCATGAACACAGTTCTTTGTCCCAAATCTTTTCTGTTAATGTCAATGTCAATGTCAGTTTTGACTATAGAAGGGTCATTAAAGTATACTATATCAGCTAGTTTTGATGGGTAGAAATGTCAGAACAGTAGTAACATATTCTACTCATCTGCCCAGCAACTCGTTTCCTCAGAAGTCTTAAAGAGAGCAGGTTCATGAATAAAAATATATTCCAAAACTTTAGTTTCCTTTCCCAAGGGGCTAACGCACCTGGCCCAAAGAAGACTAAGAATTCTATTCATGTAGATTTGCATATATTCAAGTTTCTACAGCTAAGCACAATCCTGTTTGAAGCTTGAAGAAATCAAATAGTAAATATTTTCTGAATTGCTTTTATTGTTTTATGTTTTTATTAAGAATTGGCACTTGAATTAGATTAGTTAGTAACATATACTAATTTTTGCCCAGTCTGATCACACCAGCATTAATGAAACTGTAAGTCAAGGTAGATATTTTCAGGCTGTAGAACACGTTGTTTCAGTCTGTCTTCAGGTCATTTCTGCATAAGATGGCAGATGCAATCACAGCAAACAGTCTACAATGGAAAAGAAGAATGGAAAAGGAGAATAGGAACTTGTTTTTCCTTAACAGGAAAATCTCTTTTCTCATTTCTTCAGCTTACATAAAATAATTTATTTCTATTTTATAACATGTATTGCTTAATTATAAAAGCAATATCATCATCTAAGATTTAGAAAAATACAGAGGAAATATTTTTTAAAGGAAGAAATATAATCTATGGTCCCACCACTGGAATAACCAAGGTCTCTGAAGCCAGACAGAGCTGCGCTGAAATTCTGACTCTGTCTCTCATGCAGTAGATGTGTGGCTTTAGTGAAATTACAGTCTTCTCTGTGTTTTATTTTCCTCACATGCAAAAAGAAATTGCCACCAATTTTTATCTATGATTCTTAAAGAAGCAAAACAAGCCTGATTCTTCTATGTATTAAAACCCAGTTGTTGTTCATCTGTATGTCTTGGCAACATTATGTAATATAATAATTCTTAGCAGAAAATGGACTCCCTAGTGCAAACCCTTATGCAACACTCTTTACCCCCTCAAATGTCAGTGTGGTTGATGGGAGGAGGGCAATAAATGGGGAAGACTGGCAAAAGAAGATCCTAGAAACCTTAGGCTCCAAACATTTCAAGTTCCGTTCTTCAGAAGAGGATGTCCTCTTTGAAGTACCTAGTGGAAAATCACCATGACTGGAGCTCAAGTTCCATCAAAGAGACTGTTCCTTTTAGCTGGGACAAAGCAGTTTATTTTATGGCAGCTCTAACGTGTTAAGGGACAGGTGCTCTATCCAAGGCTACAGAGGGAGAAAATCACTGTCAGGAATGTTAATGTCTAAACCTACTCGTCTAGTTTCCACTTCAAGAGACAGTCCCAACAACAGCAATTACTGCATCACCTCCGAAGAAACACACTCTTAAAATCTATTGCACTCACTACATTTGCATGTTTAATGCCTTCCAATACACAACTGGCATGGGTTTAAAGCGTTTGCCTGCGATTTTCAACTTCAAAATGATCTGAAAGTATTCACCCAGCCAATCAGTTTCTGACAGTGTGATTTTCCAGCTTGCCCAGAACAATCTCATTGTGCTCCTGTGAGTATTAAATGTGATAAGGTCCTGAAAGTGCTTAGCCAAGAGTCTAGAGTATAGTAAGAACTGAATACATAGTAAGAACTCAATCTGTATGAGGTATGAAGTGTCTGTACTTTAACACATTGTCTTATGCACATTCGTCTATTTACAAACAAAAATTCTAGTGTATATGAAATTGGTTGGTATAATGAATATACAGGTTGGGTTTCTGGGGATTTGTTTTGGTGTTTTACTTTGTTTTTACATTAGGGAAACTGGCATAACCTTTTAAAACATCTTTTAAAGTATTTTTAAAGTCTACCTAATAATCCATAAATGGAAAGGTAACAGTTTTTTAACAGTGTCTTTATTATTTGAAGATTTGGGTAGTTTGTTTTTTTTATATAAATAAAACTACAGTGAACATTTATTTTAAAAATAATCTTTATCTGCAAATTTATTGCTCTATCTCTAATTATTTTCTTTCAGTTTCCACTTTAGTATATTTAACTTGCAATATTTTTTAAAACCACACAATGCTGAAGAAAACAAAATGCAAGTGGATGTAACATATTATTTGGAAGACTATATAACTTGCTTTCTATTAACTCAATAAATTTGCAACTGAAAAATAACTATCTCAAAATTAATTTTATTTCATGGGATAAAAGACATACTCAATTTAATAAGATGTTTGTTCAAGCAAGATGATGACTTTATATGCCACTAATTTAAATTAGAATAAGCTGTATGCAACAAAACATTGCAACTGGTATTTTTGTCTGGCATCCTAGAGAATGAGATATTTGTCAATTTATTTGGATAAAGGGTCAGGTCAAGGCAGCATTTCTCTTAAGACTAAATATTTAGGTTTTTATGCATTTATGGTGTTATGCTAGCTGATAGCAGATTAAAAACTAAGCTTATAAAGTCCACAGTTGCAAGCCTGTATCAGCAAGCAGGCTCTAGAATCCATCCGTAACTGTGACTCTTCTCACCCATAGATCCTCCTGCTCATCGCCATCCAGATACAACAGAAATTTATGCTCCTATCTCCCATGTGACATCTCAGCCACAGCCCCAGTCTAAAAAAGGAAGGAAAAGACTAATTTGCAGGCATTGCTTAGAAGAAAATGTTTTAAAAGCTTGTCAGAATTTAAATTATGTATTCTTTGAATAATGCCAAAGTCCATAATGCAACTATAAAAATAACCATTTATCCAGAATTTAAGTTATGTTATATGTAACCGAAAGAATACTAATTTCATTTAAATGTTTGTGAATACAGGATAAAGATGATAATGTTGATGTAGCTGTTTGTCAGTCTGTGCTAAAATGCAGTTATAATAAGAAAATAACTAAATACAATCTCTGTGAAAAATGGTTCACTGTCTTCCAAGCTCTGTGAAGACAAAGGCACCTCTACTAATTTCAAAGAGGTTTTAGATTTGGTCATAAATTAGTATGAACAGAATTTTCTATTTCATTACATTATGTTTGGTAATGTGCTAAAATAAACCGGATTGAGATATTTCATTATAAATCAGGACAGAACACCAAAAATAGAAATAGCTCACTCAAATATACATACATTAAAATATATCAATTTTCCACCAAATATGTATTGAGAACCTACTATGTGTGCCTAACAATATGCTTGATATTAAGGTTCCAGGGAGCTTAAATATATTGTAACAGTAAATTATTTCACTATTAATATCATAAATTTGAGCATTGTAGCTTGCAATGATACATCTATCTAATTGGATCAGTTTTCGATTAAAAGCTTTCAGATAACTTACTTTTATGTGTGTTTTTAATTTTTTTATTTGTTTTAATTGACAACAATTGTACATATTCATGGGATACAAAGCGATATCTTGATACATACAAGGTACAGTGATCAGAAGACTTAAGCATTCTTCAGTAATTTACTAGGAAACTTAATTCAAATTATGGCCTTAATGACTGAAGTTATGTTTTAGAACGTCTAACCTCAGCACCTTTGTCCACCTGAGGAAGCTTCCAACTATTTCAAGTCTTTGACCATGATTATAGTCAAGGATAATTTCAAGGGGATAAATGTAAAACAAAACAAAAGGGGACTTTTAATTCCATTTTTAAAAATGAACTTATCAGAAGCAATCTGTAATTTGTGAAGGCAGCGGCTAAGTTTATTTAGAGAATACAAAGCAGATTAAGCAAAATTTTCCTTTTTGCAAAAATTGGGATTTTCCATTACCTGGCTTGTAGTCACACATCACCAGAGTATGGTACAGTACACAGAATATAGCAAAGAAGAAAACAAAAATGTGGCCCTTACTCTGAAGAAGTTTTCAATCTATTGAGACAGATGAAGTTGTAGAAAGGGCACAAGCTTGGAAAAGCAGCCGAAGAAGGGTCATTCAACTTTAAAGAATGGATAACATTCACAGAGGCAAAAAGGAAAAGCTGAAAACAACCAGGTAAGAGAAATATCATGAGAAGTATTTTAGGATGATAATGAACAAGGCAAGTTCAGGAAGGCTGAGGGGACCAATCTGACTTGATAGGGGTGTGGGGGTGAGGACCAGGATGGGGCAGATTCGTCAAGAGATTCCTTCATTCCAGTAGGGAAAAGGGCAGAAGGGAGTAGATGAGAACTTACAGCATGTTTGGATATATATGTATGGGAGTGGATATACGGATGGGTAATCTGAACTTGATGCTCCTACTCTACAGACTGTCATGTGAATGATATCCTCAATGGTATTTCAAAGCACAATATTCAAGCTCCTACTGTCATGCAATATTTTTCCCATAAAATTCGTTGAGCCACCTGAATGTTTATTAAATACTGACACGGACAAGCTTATAACCAAACTAAACAAGTCCAGTATCTTTTCTTCCAGACAGCCTGCCCCATACTACCATCCTGTAATATCCTGGAATCCTAGTATCTAAGACCAACAGTCTGTGCCTCTTACCTCTGGAGACAGAATTCAGATGTTTTACTTAAAGCTAGAAGGTGTCACAGTTCCTATCAGAAACCTGTTCATCCTACTGAGGGGCTGTCCACTGTCAGTACTACCAAAACTTGAAGTATCAGCTCACCACTGAAATCTGCACTTACCAATAATGTCATCTTTTCATCACTCTGCCCCTCATCCCATAAGAAATCTCCAACATGCAATCAAGAGACCACCCCTCTGCCTCTATCCCAGAGCTATATGAAACAAGGGTGTCAAAGTTGCAATAGAAGCTACTCAAGTTTGAGTAGACCTCAAATAGCTTCTTCTCAGGCTTCAAGTCTGCCAGTTACTTCCCTGGGTTGGGACAGATTTTATTGACTGTCAATGTATAAACTTCAATCCACCTTACACCTCTGACCACTGGGTGAGGCACAGAGCAATCCCACTCCTCAACTGTCATTTTTAACTGCAGTGTAACTTCAGAAGATTTGTTGACTTCCCTGAAACCAGGAATTGCCCACAATCCCATGTCTACTCTGACAGTATCAACAATATTTAGTTTCAGAGATAAGAGGTTACAGATTTGATTTTTCCTCTCTACTTCTTCATAGCCACCAAAGGGACCTGAGCTCCTCGTGGAAGGTCGCCCACTCTTTTCCACGTGCCCTTCAGTACCACATCTCAACACTTTCATTTTTAAAAATTAAATTCCACCGGGCGCGGTGGCTCACGCCTGTAATCCCAGCACTTTGGGAAGCTGAGGCAGGCGGATCACGAGTTCAGGAGATCGAGACCATCCTGGCTAACAGAGTGAAACTCCATCTCTACTAAAAATTTTAAAAAATCAGCTGAGCATGGTGGCGTGCACCTATAGTCCCAGCTACTCGGGAGGCTGAGGCAGTAGAATTGCTTGAACCTGGGAGGCAGAGGTTGCCATGGGCCGAGATCACGCCACTGCACTCCAGCCTGGGTGAGAGTGCAAGACTCTATGTCAAAAAAGAAAAAAAAAAATTAAATCAAATTCCACCTTCCCAGATACTTGTCATAGATTAGGAAGAGATCATTTCATTGGTACCTAGAAAGGAAGAGAAAAGAGAGACAGGCACAGAGACTATTGAAGTCTTAGATTATTATTACATTGGTTCTCTTCTATCATGTTAACTGTGTTTCAACAAGTAGGGTTTAGGGCTAAATGCAGCTAATTTAATAATTATAAAAATAATCTACAATTGATTGGAGCAATAACATGGTGAATAAAACATTTATTGTAGCTTCATTAAAACTGGCATTTATCTCTCAAGTTTTCCAAATGGTGTTTGAATAGAAATGATATATTTTAAGTAATTCATTCCTCAAGTTTAATATGTAGATTTTATGATGATAAAGCATTATAAAATGTTAAGTAGTTATTTGCTAATCTTCTCAGGGCTGTCACATGAATAATGTATCCTCAATGGCATTTCAAAGCACAATATTCAAGCTCTGACTGTCATTCAATAATGTCACTTCTCAGGCTGTGACAAATTAAGAAATATGATGCAAATATGTTTTCCAAGATTAAAACAAAAGAAAGCAGTTGAAAGAGTGAAGGAAAACTGGCATGTCTTCATGTCTTAAACAGAATCATAATACTGTCTGCTCAAAATCCAAAATAAAGATAAAAATGGAAATTTAGAATGGTACACTAAGATATTCAATATAAGTTGAGTGTAACACCTACAAGTCACCAAGACTTTACCAATTCTATGACATCTAAACATCTAAGCTTAATATCAAAATAACAAGTGACTTAATATTCAGAAAGGAACAGGAACATTTAGGCCACTTTAGTCCCTTCAGTACAAACTGAATACAGCTGTGGATAAAGAGTCTCAATTGTTTCCAGTTTCAGAGAACACATTAGGCCACTTAATATAACATCCTCCTGTATTGTTTGCTTTTTTGTTAGCCAAACAAGGCAGACTGATTGATTGAGTCACTCACAGGTATTCATTCCTTCAACAAATATTTATTAAAGGATTATCATGCCAGACAGCAGGCTAGAGGATTTTCCCACATCTCTTAATTGAAATTCAACAAGTATTCTGTTATAATGAGGATTAAATGAGTTAATATTTGTACAGCGTTTAAAACCGTGTGTGGTACATTGTAAGTGCTATATGAATGTTTGTTAAATAAATTATGTTGAAGAGTCAGTTGTAATATGATCTTTGTACAAGCAAGAATTTTGGTTGTTCTATTTTTCTCTCTTAAAGGGTTTTCCTTTTTTTTTTTGTTTTTTTTTTTTTTTTTTTTTTTTTTTTTTTTTTTTTTTTTTGAGATGGAGTCTCGCTCTGTTGCCCAGACTAGAGTGCAGTGGCGCGATCTCGGCTCACTTCAAGCTCCGCCTCCCGTGTTCACGCAATTCTCCTGCCTCAGCCTCCCCGAGTAGATGGGACCACAGGCGCCCGCGACCACGCTTGGCTTTTCCTTTTTTTGTATTTTTAGTAGAGATGGGGTTTCACCGTGTTAGCCAGCAGGATGGTCTTGATCTCCTGACCTCGTGATCCACCCCCCCTTGGCCCCCCAAAGTGCTGGAATTACAGATGCGACTCACTGCGCCCGGCCAAAGGTTTCTGTAGGCATAAAAGAACAGCAGGGTCCTAAGATACCAGTCAGGAAGCTAGGCACAGGAAACAACTAAGTCAATATATGCCCATATAAAAATCACCTGATGGTAAATTTCTCTGGAAAAATTCTATAGGACTGACATAATAGGTTTTATATCACCTTTAAAACTTTTTTTATTTTTATTTTTGAGACAGACTCTAGTTCTGTCACCCAGGCTGGAATGCAGTGGTGCGATCTTGGCTCACTGCAACCTCCACCTCCTGAGTTCAAGCGATTCTCATGCCTCAGTTTCCCAAGCAGCTGGGATTACAGGCACGCACAACCATACCCAACTAATTTTTTGTATTTTAGTAGAGACTGGGTTTCACCATTTTGCCCAGGCTGGTCTTGAACTCCTGAGCTCAGACAATCCACCCACCTCGGCCTCCCAAAGTGCTAGAATCCCAGGCATGAGCCACCCTGCCTGGCCTAAAACATTTATTTAGCATGTACTTACGAAGTTGTATACACCAGGTTCTATTCTAACTGCTTTATGTGTAACTCATCTAATTCTCAGGCTAACTCTATGATACTACCATTACTCCACTTTATGGATGAGGAAACTGAGGCACACAGAGGCTCAGTAACTTGCCAAAGTCATATAGATAATAAGTGGTAGGGCCTACATTCCTACCCAAGTACCCAAGTAATCTGGCTCCAGAGCTCAAGTTTGTAAACACTAAGTGAAAATGTCGGCATAGGAAGGGGTCAGCATTTACAAGAACCCTCACAGTCTCTGTCTCCCTGAGTCAGCATTGTTCTGTGTGCATGAATTCACTTGTCATGTAACCCCATGATCACAGATTTTACTTTACGAAAAGAGATGGTCAAAGGACACTTAAACCATACAAAAAGTCTAAAAGGAAAACTGAGGTGATAGATCATAGTTCAGGACTTAAATCAGTCTCAAATGTGACATGATCATAATTAATCACTTTTGTATCCACACGTATTTTGCAAGAAGACTTAGAATCCATCATGTATTAACAAAGAATGAAGTAAGCGTACCTAGACCCTCCTCAATTGAATAGAGGACATTCCAACTCCTTGGCCCTGGCCCCTGCCCACTGCCCTAAATTAATTCACTATAAATAAGGACATCTAAGTAAACTACAGATCACAGGGAATAGTAACTACCAACAAACATGAAACACTACTTTTCCATACAAGATAAATTGCAACATTTGTGGTGGAAAGTTGTATTGAATTTGGAAATCTGGCTTTAGGAAATACAGCAGAGGAAGCCAACTTTTCTGAAATAGCCAACAATGCAGAAACACTTTAAATGGTATTGAATGCTCCCCAGTTTCCTGAAGACCAAATAGATATTTCAGCCATTTATCAAGAACAATTAATGCTAGAAAACTGCCAATAATTCCTCTAGAAAGAACGACCCATCTCTGTATTCTCGCCTTCCAAGAGCATGGCAGAGTTTGTTTCTCAGTTCTTCCCACAGTTCAACTCTGATAAGTGAAATAAGGAAGGAGCTAAAAGAGTGAAGAAATTTTCTAAAATGTTTACAACCACAGATCCTGCCAACTGCTGCTTCCTCATTAGTTGAGTACGTTTTGGGCCACTGAAGCTCGGGTGTCAGCTCCTGGCTTGATGATGATTCGGTAAACAAAAAAGACTTCAATATGTTTTATGCCCAAAATGCTCAAAACAGACACAGAGGCTCACAGGCCTGATGCCTGAGCCTCCCGCAAATGCTCAACCAAACCACTCTATCAATCACGATTATTTGGTGCCCCCCTCTGGCCTTACTGCAGCAACTTCATTTAGCTTTCCTAAGAAACTGAAAAGAATTCTGAACGAAAGTCCAGGGCGCAATCACAAAAATCTGCCTGCAAGAGAAACCTAGTTTTGTCTGCACTTATAATAATTATTCCAATTCTCAAAGGCAGAGGAAAATTTGGCAGGGCTGACTGCATGCTCTGAAACTCATAACGTTCTTAAGGTGATATAATTTTGCTTTATGTATTTTTAAACATCCCCCCAGGAGATAGAGAGCTCTATCAGTTCCTCACAGTGAAGATAACTAGGCTACCTGGGCTCTGCTCAGAAGAATAAGTCAATTTACTCTGGAGAAATAATTCTGTGAAACTCAGACAGAGTTAGAACAGCATGCAGTTGAAAACTGCATCAAAAACTCAGGCTAAACAATATTACGTATTAAGATCATATAATACTTATACAAATTATTCACTAGCTCTTAGCCAAGTCCCCTGGGTAAGCAAACTACAGAGACAAGAGTTTGTGTCCAGTTCCAGAGAGCTTCCAGGTTCCCAAAATGAGTTTTATCTCCAAATCCAAGGCCTCCTTCACTATGTACCTCCCCCCACCCAACCCCCCACCCCACCGGGACTGAGGTGACCAGGCTCCTTCTGTTGGGTCAACATTGTCTGATCTGTTTTGGGGACAGTACATACAAGACTTTCCAGCCATGTTATGAAAGGGCTAGGCGAGGGGACGGGACACCTCACGCCCACATTACTGAGAGTGAGTGGAGTAGTACAAGTGCCAGAGATAGGCCCTATGGGGTTTCCAGAGCAGCTCTGCGGGTGCCAGATCCCAACAGGGCAAGATGACAAGGGGAAGTCCAGCTGTGAAGGCAAGAGGGAGAGGAACCAAGGAGGTTCCTGCAGGTCAGAGGAAAGGGACTGTGGAGGAAGTCTTTGTCCAGGGCTTTGGGTGTTGGCGTCAGCTCCTCACGCAGCAGGTATAAGACAGATGGAAGACACATAGGAACGAACACAGGGCATCCCTAACTCTTCCTTTCTTGCCCTTTTCTTCAGAATCTGGAAACTCAGAGACCTCCAGGATTGGAACATGCAACTGATTCTTATTTGTAAGTGGTGAAAAACAAAACTGAAAAAGTCGGTGAGGAAAAAAGATCAATTAAAATTCAGCTTTGGGATAAGGATGAATTTAGCACCTTTTCTGGAAATCTCTGAAGCAATTACATTTGTACCCAGTAAATATTCTCATTCGGAAAACAATGGCTCAAGAAAGAGAGTAATAAAAATAACCACAATGAGGGCTCTCATTAATACTGGATCTTATGGAAATCAATTGTTCAATCCCTCCACAAAAGACCAGATGGGCAGGAGGCTAAATATACACCATGCACTAAACATTATGAGTGTCACAGTTTACAAGTCAAAGGGGGCTCTATTGAAGATAGTTCTATTTTCCCTCTATATTATCTGTGAGACAATACCTGATAACAGTATCCAAGTAAATGACAACTTGATAAATAGTAATTTCCAATGGTGAACAGAGGTGACATTTCCTCGCTACAAAAATATTTTCTTTGGCAGATGAGATTAACTGAATAAGAAATCCACTGACACTGAAATCACACAGTCAAATTCCCTATCACAGCACTTATCACATTGTGTTAGTGTTGTTTGTTAAATATCTTTACTTACTTTCCTATACGCTATAATATTTGTTTTTTTCTCCCCAGTGTTTTCAAGGGGCTTGACATACAACAGGCACTCAAACAATGTTTTTTTGATTTCAATTGAATCCCTTTTAAGGCCATTTGCTCACTGATTTAATAAGGGAATAGTAGCCTGAAAGCACATGTTCTGATCTTTCATAGGTAGGTAAATTTTATTAAAATGAATGAGAGTCTGATCTGAAAAATACTGAGGAGTTTTATATCAAATGTTTTAGCGCTGTTTCATAAGAAGATAGAAATTCTGGCTCAAGTGGGTGGTTATCAGTTTCTAATCAGTGATCCCATTCTAGCACTCGCAAAGAGGAACAAAATAAATTACTTTCTATTTGTGAAATGAAAAAGTAAAAATGTAGAGCAATTTAAACTGAGAATACCTATATAAAGGAAAAAAAATTGTGAGTCTCAATCTTAGGTTTAAAATGGATTTCAAAACAGCTTTCCAATACTTCTAAGATTCCTATGAAAAAGATGAGATCAGAATAGGAAGTAACAATTTCCTCCAAAGTATACATAGGAAAGTTGGCACAGAAACACCATTTATTTGGGCAATGACTGAAACAGTTGGCCCATTTAATCAGACAAGTTGTTGAGTTCATTTGGTTTTCACCTGCACAGTCTAGTCCAGCACAGCAGGACAGACAAGCCCCCAGCAGGGAGGTTGAAAGAATGCTTTATCCTGTCTGATTCAGTGATCCTCTTCTGACATTATGTCCATACTGAAGGGGATAATAATGCATCAGATGATTTCAGGTAACTTACCTCTTCCCCTCCTTCTTACCTAGGAAGTAACATAACTCACCTGTCTCATGTGCAGAGGAGAAGCAGAGCCTTGAATCACAAGTAGGTCTGGGAGCAGCCCTAGCGATGCCTCTTGGATCTGGCTTGTCTCATTCAATGAGCACATCTTTCCAAAAGACCAACAGCCCCTCAACGCAGAGACCAGAAATTCCAATAGCATTCTCCTATCTAAGACATATGCCTATGGGAGCACAGATATTCTTAGGAATAATAACAACTGTAAAATCATGTTTGATTTGATTCTATTTTTTGGCTTCCTGCATACATATTTGGTATGATGCTTGTACCAAATCAACCATTGTACCATCTGTAGAAGAAAATGACATATACAAGACTGATGACTTCCTTATCCCACTGCCCTCTCTATGTTAAAATTAATAAGAAGAAACATTAAGTCATTAAAATTCTTCATGCAAGCACAGCCTCTCCCTGCTCTCCACTTCACACACTTTATCATCTGTGAATGACTGTGGACTTACAAGTTTCCAATCTAACTTCCTCAGGAGATCCAATGAGTCTGTCTATATATGGCATGGAAGCTTGCCCCTCTCTTTAGACATTTTATGCAGTTCTGAGGATGCAACAAATCTCATTTGGGAGCTGCACACCATCACCCACATATTAAATTGTCACCCTGAGTAATAAAATTCACAAACTCCATTTCATTTTTTTCATCACCATGTTGCCTGATAATATAAAAAGGTGTCATATACCTTTGATTTGTAGCTTGTGTGTTCGTGAAATAGCCTCTCCACAAACAACCTGATGAAGTCAAGGAAGCTGAATGACTGTTGTTTTTTTTTAATGCCCAAGTCTATTTCCCCGTAAATATTCATGTGCATAAACATAAAATGTTAAATGGTGTGAAATCTTGGTAATTGCACTAGTAGGAAAAAGTCATAGCATGATTGTTCTGAGTAAGGCAGAAATTTCTAGACTCACTGCCTGTATCAAAAGCAGTGACCCCAAATTACACAGGCACGTATGGCATTTCCAGACCTTTGAATTACTGACTAAGATATCAAAAAATGCCACATTGGTCATATGTAATTGAAAAATGGCTATCTGCTCTTTCACAGCTTTCCTTAATTTAGGTGTCTTTTGTGATATGCAAAACATATTTATACCTGATCCATTTTAACAGCCTGTTTTCTAATGAATATATTTGTAGTTCGTTTTGACAGACACTTGGCTAACAGTCATTCTTCTGCCACTCTTATGTGGGGAGAAGAGAATACCAATCAATCATAGATGCCATTTAGATTTCTGGTGATCTTGTTTCCAAAAAATAATAGAGATTTTGGTAGTCATTTGTGTTGAGATCACTGGCTATTCCCATTATTATTCATCAACTTGATTCTCTATGGAGTGATTTTTAAAAGTCGGAAGTGTCAGACTCTTTGAAGGATAGGATGAAATACCCAGGCTTCTCCCCTAAATAAAATAATCATCAACACTATTTTTTGTCTATCATGTAAAGGGTTCAAAGACTTATAAAGTTGATCAACCATGGATGATTTCAGGTTAACAATCTCTGCTCTAGGATTATGATTATACTTGTCTTTAAAACATCATTATGGTGGCAGTGTGAAGAACAGGCTGAGCTAGGGGAAGACAGGCTGCAGGGAAGGTATTCGCTATTTTCATTACAGCCAGTGAGTGGTGAGGGTGATTTGACCAGAGTGCAGGAAATAGAAAGTAAAAAAAAAAAAAAAAAAAGACAGAGAACAAAATCAACAAAACCTGGAGATTGAAAGGGGTTTTATAGCTATATAGAAACGAAGGAAAAAGGCCTCACTCCTTAGTCATGTCTGACATTTTTAAAAAAAGATCATGAAGTGGAAAATCAGCCCTCCAAAGTTTTAAGGCTTTTATTGGTATATCTTTATTTTGCATGAAAATAACCCTTTGGTAACTAGTAAATAAGTAAGTAAATTGATAACTAGTAAATAAAAACTATCTGCACAGAATATGCTTTTAGTGATTAGATATATTTGCAAGTTGATTTTTTCTGGAATTTCTAAAGAAGGTTAGTTTCACGTTCATCTATAGGCCATGTTCTACAACACACTAATTGCACTTACAGTGACTAGAAAGGACAAATTTAAAGTGTAATCGCTTTAGAAGGAATAAGTAGTAGAGTATGTTCGTCACCTAACTAGTGAATGTGGCAAAGGAAAATTAGCAAACAAAAGCATCATAAAATTATTTCAAACAAAGTAGATTGAATATGTACATCTATTTCTTCTCTGTCCTGAAACAATAATATTTCCCCAAATAACAATATGAGAATTAAAATATAAAAGGTACAAGTTCCGAGGGGAAGAAAATAATATGACTACCGAAATTGAAAGACTTCAAAACTTTTTTAAAAGATAGAAAACAGATATAGGATTAGTAACAGACTTAATATAGGAAAGAAGCATGAACAGTGTTCTACAAAGAGGATGCCTTGAAAGACTCTGCTTTTGAACTATCAAAATAGTTCAAATAGGAGTAATATGTATATGATTAAAAGCAGAGACATTAATTAAAATTCTTTGTGAAAATATTAGATCAGGCTGGGCACCATGGCCCACACTTGATGCCAGCACTTTGGGAGGCTAAGGCTGGCAGATCACTTCAGGCCAGAAGTTTGAGACAAGACTGGCCAACATGGCAAAATCCCGTCTCTACAAAATATACAAAAATTAGTCAAAGGTGGTGGGGTCCACCTGTAATCCCAGCTACTTGGGAAGCTGAGGCAAGAGAATTGCTTGAGCCTGGGAGGCAGAGGTTGCAGTGAGCCAAGATCACGCTACTGCTTTCTAGCCTGGGTGACAGAGTGAGACTGTCAAAAAAAAGAAAGGAAAATAAATAAATAAATATATATATATCTGCCACTCTCAACTATCCTTGGCAGTTTAGTGGTTATCCCTCTTACATCTCACCCCCACCATTACTGCTTCCTTAAAAGACAGAATCTGAAGGCTTCAGATTTAGGGTACCAGGCCTAAGTAGAAGGCAGGAAGGCGGGAACATGGAGCTGACAATAGGACTGAATAAACAAAGTTTCACAGTGAATAGCAGATCCAGCCTCAGCCTCCTTCCTCCTCCCTGCTTATAGAATGCTAGAGCTGGGCTTAAAGCCCCACTCCAAGATAGTATATGAGAGGATGCCTCCCTAGAATAAATCAAATAGTCCCAAAGAAAAGACACCCCAAATCTGAAGAGTCCTAATGAAAGAGCTTAGTTGCCCTGGACTACCCTGTAAATTATCAGCAAATAAGTTCCCTTGGCCTGCAGCTTCCAATCAACTTTCTATTGCCTCAATCTTAAAACATGACTGCCACAAGTGTTTTAGAGAAATCTTCAGCAGAAAAAAATGTAGAAATAGGGGAAAAAAGAAAAAATAGGAACATGAAGGAAGACGAGGCAATGCAGGGTATAAGAAGCATTTTTTTAAATCTGCCATTACTATTCTCTGAGAAACGAGTTTACATCAGTAACAAAGAACAGAATACTATTTAAAAGGAGTAATGAGAGACAAGAAGCTCTTAAAAATTAAAAACAGGACAGCTAAAATTTAAAACAAATCAATAAAAGGAAAAGGGAAATATTCAGTTTTGTTTCAAATATGCCATTTTTGGTTGGGTTTTGCACCTAAGAAACTAAATATCGCCCCTCTATTTATCCCTAAAAGACATTTTTTTTATATTACAGAAAGAGATTCCCAGGTCATTAGATTATATATTCATAATTTGGGGCTTTTTAAAATGAAATTATTAAGAGCATATGCTTGCCTTGTAACCAAGCTCAGGCTCAGCTACTCACCACTTGCAAAAGCAATAACAAGAACGAAGTGCAGTGAAAAGGAAAGTGACTTTATTTTCCAAAGCTAGCAGTGGGGATGCAGCTGGCTTACGCCTCTAGGAACCATTTCAAACTTTAGGCTGGGAAGAGGGGCTTACAAAAGGGAACTTGGAATGGGAGGCATGAGGGAGGGACGCTGAGGCCAAGGTCTGCATGTTTTGTGCTATCTGAAGCCTTGGGCCATCTGGAGCACAGGTTGGTGTCATCTCAGCACTGGCCGGGTTGTTGACTAACTGCCTTGAGGTAATCTCTGGAATTTGGCAGCTGGGTCTCTATGCTTTGTCTGTTTTAAGATTAGCCCCCCTGGAACTTCTAAGTAAGCACATAATTAGATACAAGCATACAGTTAGATAAATGTGCACAGAGGTGAGGGAGTGTATGGCAGGAAAGGGAGGGACATGGTGTTTCAAAGAAAGTACATTCCAAGGTCATATTTTAAGACTAAGGAGAAGAAAAAAAAGGGTTTTGCAGTAAGCTTCAAGGTTATATCTTGAGACTGGGGGAAAAAGCTTTAAAATAGATTTTCAGGCTAGACTGTTCAGCTTTACTGCCTGGATTGTAAATTTTTGTAGGACAGAAGTCAAAATTCCTCAGTTTACGCATAGGTTTCACAGAACCTGGCACATTTTTGGTCCTCACTAAGTGTTGTAAGAAATCCTTTTTGGAAATATTCTTAATTATTCCAAACATGTCTAAATCTTTTAGGATGGAAGAAGCAGGAAGATAGGCAAATAAGTTTAAACATATTACGGGGGATCTACTAAGAGAACAAGAAAATAATCACTATTTTGAATAAATAATGGTAGTAAAATAGAAGAGGAAAATAAAAGATTGTACTTCAAAGTGAAAACAATAAAAATGTGAAAATACTAAGTTAATCGGCAAAGAGTGATGTTATTTAATGAACACAGCATTAAGATGGATGCCCTGAGTTTTTCTAACATCATACAACAAATATTTATCCATGGCTGACAATGTGCTAATCACTGTGCTAGATGTGTTTGAAATGTAGAGATGAAAACAATAGAGCATCTCTCTTTAAAAAGCACAAAGTATAGCGAGACCAGATTAAAGCAGAATATGATAATCCCTTCTCTTAGAGGACATACAAGTACTGTATACACATTTCAGGCTAGAGAAAAAATTGGTTGGGATAAGATTTGAGAAAAACTCAACTTAAGTAGAACCTTGAAGACAAGTCAAGAAGACCAGAACAAAAAAGATATTTTGAGCTGGGATGATAAACCATTGCAGTGTGCCCAGGGAATGAGGCTTTGTCTGTGATGGCGAGAATTTCAGGGCTAAAACCAGGAAAGTTCTAGGCCCTCAGGAGCATTGTGCACCATATATACAAGAGTTTGGAGTATAATCCTAAATCAATGCAGAAACATTGATGGGTTTTTCCTCAAGGAAGGGAAACATTCTGATTTGTCTTGGAAAGATCATTCTGACTGCCCTGTGGAAGGTAAATTGGGAAGCTAAGACAGGAGGAAAGTGAACTGGTCAGGGAGCATCTATACTAACTCACGGACAAGAAGACAGAGAAATATGGAGGCTTTAATGAGGATACTGGGGGAGAGATAAATTCAAGAGATATTTAGGCAGTTGAAACAATAGTATTTAAACACTTATATATGAAGGTTCTATAATTACTCTCATGTTTCTGGTTTAATAGCTCAGCAGATGGAGGTTTCATTTCTCAAGAATGGAAATATAAAAGAAGACTTTGAGTGGAGATGTTTAGGGAGGGGAAGATCATGAATTCTGTTGGATGGGTTGAATATAGAAGCCCCATAGAACATCCTAATTGAAGTAGCAGGAGGTGCATATTTTTAATGTACTTCTTGTACCTATGACTCAGCTTTATGATGGAGACAAGGATTTGTAAATCATCAGCATTCAGGTAGTGGAATGAAAATAAAATGATACTAACCAATATTTAAATGGTAAGGAGAGGAAAAGGAGCCCAAGGATATGGAGTAGAAGATTCCAGTGAAGAAACAGAACCTCCAAGCTAGACTGCTGTCAAGGAACAATGGTAGGAAAGTTTCAAGAAGGAAATGATTGGTTAGTGTATCAGTCAGGGCTCTCTAAAGAAACAGAATAAATAGGAGATAGATGATTACATAGATAGACAGATGACAGATATATATACAGATACACAACTGTATATACAGATAGACATCTATATCTATCTGTATAAAGAGATTTATTACAGGAATTGGCTCACATAATTATGGAGGCTGAGAAGTCCCATAATCTTCCATCTGCAAGCTAGAAACCTAGGAAACCCCAGTGCATAGTTCCAGTCCACGTTTAAAGGCCTAAGAACCAGGAGTCCAGATGGTGTAAACCCCAGTCTGAAAGCAGGACGAGATTAATTTCCCAGCTCAAGCAGGCAGAGCGAATTCTCCCTTTCTCCACCTTTTTGTTCGGTCCAGGCCCTCAGCAGATGGTAAGATGCATAGCCACACTGGGAAGGGCACTGTGCTTCATTCAGTCTCCCAATTCAAACACTAATCTCATCCAGAAACAACCTCACTCTGTTATTTCACACCAGAAATAATGTTTATCCAAATATACGGGGACCCTGGGATCCAATAAAGTTGACATAAACAGTTATGTGTCAGTTTCTAAAGCTTCCAGGAGATCAAAATAGTAAGTTCGAAATGTACCCAAAGATCTTGTTGCTCTGGAGTAAATTAGAGACCTTTTCCAGTGCAAGTTTGGTGTCAAGGTGGTGACTAAAACTTAATGATCGTAAGAAAGAATGTCAAAAAACAAGGAAAGAAATTATAGGCTAATCTTTTAAGAAGCTTGGCTAAAACAATATAACATTTGGCTCCTGCCTCAGAAAAATGAAACTGTTAAAATTAGGAGTCATCTCGATTCTGCCAACAAACTCAGCATTTTAGGCATCCCCAACCCTCTCTACAATACCTTTGGCTGTACAACTCTGCAATCAATAAAATGTGTTCAGTGAAAGACACAAACAAAAGAACTATCATTTTTGCATCATATCAACATATAATATAAATCAAAGTTATAGTTAGTTCAACTTTGCTAAGAAAAACTAGCATTGCCTGTGGTATAACCAAGGTGGTAAGAACTGGTTGCTACCATTCAACATAGTCCATGAGCAGCTCTACAGGCAAAAATGAATTTTTCAGGTGACTTATTCAGCTTAAGTTTCTTAAAATTGTACAGCACAACAAATTCTTTGGAGTCTAGTCCAAAAACAAATAGGAATCTGTAAAAATTGAAGCAACTGCCCTTGATTTCTGGAGATGGAATCTCTGATGTCAAATGGGATTTCTTTTCCCAAACTGAGTCACCAGAATTATAATTATGTTTTGGTAAATTGTCCCCAAATCTGCCCTTACTATCAGATTATAGAAGTCTGAATAGGGTTAGGGTATGTTGCAATAACAAACAATTCCACAGTTTTGATGATTTAAACAAAAAAGATTTCTTTCTTACTCATGTCCATAACAGGTTAACAGGGGGTTCTGTTCCTTTTAGTTATTCGGAGACTCAGGCTCATAAAGCAGTCACCATTGAAACATCACAGAGTTAAAGGGTGCTCCAGAAAGACTTGCAATTAACCAGAGACTAACCAAAGTCACCTTTGCTCATGAATATTTACTTAAAACTAGTCACATGGTTCCTACACAGATACAATAGAACCATGAAATCATGGAATTCAATCCTAGCATGAGCTCAAAAAGTGAAGAGATGGATATATTGTGAGAATTTTGATAATGACGACCATGTGAGAGCATTCTGGCTACACCTGTGTCTTCCCAAAGGTATGTAAATACACACAAACATACACATGTACATACATATGTGTAGCAATAAGAAATGTCACCTGGGTGGTGTCTACCTTTGAATATTGTTTCTTGTGTCAGCACATTGGCATCATTTTTTTATTTATCTACTCACATGGCCTAATCAAACCAGAACCCCTCAAGAAATCCAAGATAGAGTTTTAAATATTACTTTAAATGGGGTTATCTGTACACACAAAAAGAACAATCACACCAAGAAGACAGTATACCTTTTAAATTATGTAAACAAAATTATTTTCTATGACAATAATTGGGTACTATGCTGCTAAAGAGAAGCAGTTCACACATTTCACTGGCAAATGAGTACCTGTTTTATAAAGGGATAATCAAGGTTTAATTTTGCTTGGAAAACAGAAAGAGAAATATTCGCACAGACTGCTACTGCCACAAGTCTTCTCCCTGAATGGTTTCCTCTAGCTATATTTTTAATTGATTGGCTCCTTTCCAGACATCTTTAGATTACATAGTGAAGTACTAGAAAAAATGCAATGTTTTCACCTTGAACTTCTAGTAAAGATGCCTTTAATTTTTTTCCTAAGCCTGTTGCTTCCCAAAGCCAGACAAGTTTTCTTTTGTTGCAATCAGACATTTCCTCAGTAAATGCAGAATTCTTAGCAGCCTACAAATTAACTATACAATGAAATTATTAATGACACATTTGAAAGTTTTACTTCTATGCTTGTGTCAACATTTGTTTCTATACGGCATTTTTTTTTTTTTCTAATTAACACCTTCCAGTCTCTCTGGTTAACTCATTGTTGCTCTTTTATCCCATTCACAACTATTTTGAGAAGGCTAAGTCCTACTGATAATTCCATGGTGACATTCATTAGTTTTCTCCTGACTAATTTATTTAGAGCCAATGAGTCTGAAGTAACCCTTTTCCTAATGCAAGAACCTGTCTTTTAGAGCAAAGCTTCCATTCTGTATTTTCTTTCTAAACCAGGGCACGTCTCTGAGCATCTCAAGGGAACAAGTTTCTAGAATTAGTTTTGCCTCTTCTTTTGAACTTTAAACTGAATCAGCTTTCCCTGAGCTGCCCTTTTGGTGCTAGATTCTTGTGCCACTTGGATTCTTATGGATTCATGCATAGTCTAAATTTGTATAAATTCCTTGTCTCAGTCTGATCCTGCTGCTATAACAAAATATCTCAGACTGGGTAATTTATAAATAATAGAAAGTTAACTCTCACAGTTCTGATGAAGGTCAAGTGGAAGATCAAGGTGCTCAGCAGGTTCAGCATCTGGTGAGGGCCCAGTCTCTGCTTCCAAGACAGAACCTTGAATGCTGCATCCTTCTGAGGGGACACATGACACAGAGAGAGTGGAATAGAGTGGAATTATCTGAGAGAGAGTAGAATAGAGTATGACTAGTGTGAGCGTGATTGTGTGGGACCATGTGTGAGTATAACTGAGTGTGAGTAGGTGTCAGTATGACTGTGTGAAACTAGGTGTATTGGAACGGTGTGGGACCTTATGTGAGTGTGACTAGGTGTGAGTGTGAGGTGGTGGGACCATGTAGAGTGTGACCTGAGTGTGACCTAGGTATGCGGTAGGACTGTGTGAGGCTTAGGTGTATTGGAAGTGTGCGGGGACCATGTGTGAGCCATGACTGAGTGTGACTAAGTAATGAGGACGTGTGAGGCTAGGTGTACTTGGAAACTGGTGGTGGGACCACGTGTGGAAGGTGTGACTAGGTGTGAGTGCGGTGGGGCTGGGCATGAGTTGAAATAAAGTGTTTAATAAGTGTGGGGGTAGGACCTTTGGCTGTGCCTGAAGTTTGGTGGTGGAACTGGGTGGTGACACATACCCAGTGTGGTATATGAAGTGTGTGAAGGGCACTGAAGATGAATGAGAACATTTGTGCGTGAGTGGACAGGGAAGGAGTTTCCTGAGGGAGGTGACTGCATTTTGGGACTGACCTGTGCAACTGTGAGGTGAGCTGACTCTGGGTGGTTGCCCATATGGTTGGCTAGGTGAGACCGGGTAGACAAATGGGAGGGCAGTTGGGGTGGCTGGTCAGAGTGTGAGGAGTGTGAAATGTGAAGGGAAATGGACCAGGAGTGTGAGTGGAATGGAACAAGTTGTATAGGTTGGGCCGAGAGTGGAGTGGGGCCTGAGTAAATGGAGGGACACTGAGTTGCAGTGATTTGTCCAGAAAAGTGGGACAATGAGTGTGGATGATTGTGAGGCTAAGTGAGTGCACACCCCGGGCACGTGTAAATGGAACTGAGTGTGTCTGTACACACACCAGTGCCACTGGAGATCAGCAAGGAAATGGGCTGAAATCAAGTAGGCACTTACAGATTAGGGGACACAATGAAGTCGGAATCGAAAACAAGGAAGCTGCTAACCTGGCAGGAGCCAAAATGACACAATCATTTTGTGGAGTCAAGGTAAAGAATTTTTAAAACTCATAAGAACAGGAGGACAAGGTGAGAGAATTAGGTTATCACATAAGCACTTGGGCTCTATCAGGACAGAAACCAAGTAAATGCCTGGGTAGCTGACGTGACATTCTACCTACAGAGAGAAACGTTCTTAAACGCCTATTCATAGAGAACTGACTAATTCCAAGGCAAGCATCCCTCTGTGCTCGCTTGTGAGACTAGGGAGATGATTGAAAGCCCATTCAGGGTGAGATGAAGTTTTGACAAAAGATAAGTCATTTAGTTAATTGAGCTTCTTATTGTATCTCTCCTTGCCTCCAAAATCCATAAAAACTTCAAAAATTTAATGCAACACATCAAAGAGGTTTGGCTAGGCAGCTCAGTCCTTGAAGTCTGGCCTTTCCTTCCATCCCAGAGCGGTGTGCATCCTATTCTGCTATGGGCTGCCCCTGGGAAGGCACTGAGCATGACTGTGTGTGAGTGGAACAGTGTGGGACTACTGGGAAGATTAGTCTGATAAAAACTACTCCATTATCGGAGCCTGTTCTTTTTCTTTCAGGCTCACTTATGTTACAGAACTAATTTCTTACAATTAAAAATGAAAGAGAGATTGTTTGATGAGTAAACAAAGAAATTAAACTCAAAGATTGGGTCACACTTCTATGTCAGGATAATAAGGATTATAACTTATAAGCTGCATAAAGATTATTTAGAAAGAAGTTGTGTCAGCTGGGTGCAGTGGGTCACACCTGTAATCCCAGCACTTTGGAAGGCCAAGGCAGGTGGATCACCAGAGGTCAGGAGTTCGAGACTAGCCTGGCCAACATGGTGAAACCCCATCTCTACTAAAAATATTTTTTAAATTAGTCAGGCATGGTGGTGGGAGTCTGTAATCCCAGCTACTTGGGAGGCTGAGGCAGGAGAATCACTTGAACCCAGGAGATGGAGGTTGCAATGAGCTGAGATGGTGCCACTGCACTCCAGCCTGGGCAATAAGAGCAAAACTCTGCCTCAAAAAAAAAAAAAAAAAAGAAAATAAAGAAGTTGTGTTTTTCATATATAGTAAATAACCAAAATATTAGTATGTCTGCTAGATAACTTTCTATTGAAATCAAGGAATACAATATAATGTATAATATATAATCATCTAAGTGTGAGAGGAGCTGAGTAAATGGAGGGCTGAGTAACTGATAAAGGTTAGCCAAGTTTCATACCATGGATGGACTTCCAGAGGAGTCTAACAAGCCCCTGAAATCATATGCAAAATTTGATTATGTCTTTTTCTGGATGGAGTATCCATAAAGTGTTCAGAATCTCAAAAGGAACCTCTGACCACCCCCCCTCAACCCTAACCTTGTGAATTGCTATTTTAGAGATTACTCACTTGTACAGACATTGAGTTCCTTGTGTGAATTCTGTCTTAGTGATTTCACTAAAGCTGTTCCTGCTGCTTTTGCCAGTGCTGATTTTGTCAGAAGCCTCTAGGCCTTGACCTTTTGAAAGTTACAGAAACTTTTGCAGTGGGGATCCACCATCTTGTCTAGCCACCATCCGGGACACAGACATGGCTTCTGTTCTTGAGTCTCTATTAAATGTTTCTTTCTAAGAAACTGGATTTGTCATCCTCTTTCTTTAGCCTGTCAGCTGCCATGGAGTTGGGGGTAGGTTTGCATAGACCTGGCCACCACGAAACATGTGGCGAGCCAGATCAGGAGCTGAAAGACTAAGAAATGAGCAAAGGGAATGAAGGATCCATGGGGGAAGTCCTAGGTGGCTGCCACTTCCTGGAATGGTGTGGCTCACCTTTCAGACACTTATGCATGAGTACAGGACACTTCAAAAACCTCGTCACATTTAGAGAGATTGTCAGCGGAAAGCTGTCCATCTCATGCACTACGGAAGGGCAATGAGCAGCTGCTGCAGTGGATGGCTGCTTCTGTGGGGTGCTCTTTTGACGATGAGCGCCCCGCTAGCATCAGAAGCAAAAGTAAAATGGCTTGAGTAGGAATTACAATCAGGAAAAAGATTTTTTTTTAAGAGTTCTGGAGTCAAAAGTCAACTTAGTGAAAACGGGTATTTGGGGTACATATGTATACACATGTGTCATTATAAGGCCCCTGTTTTTTCTCTGTTAAATTCTGTCAACTGAATTCTGTTTCACCATTTGCTTCTGCCTGTCCCTCTTTCTTCCTACCACCCTCAATGCCACATAAAAGACCTAAAAAAAAAGGAATTTCTGACAGCCTGGACTCCCTTGGGAGAAAACAGAAAAGGCCCCACAGACTCCTTTTGGGGAAGAATCTGTTTTTCTTAATAGAACCCCAAGAGTTGCAGAGCAGACAGATTCTTTCCAGGTCTAAAACTCTTCTCTCTTTTGTATTGTGTTATCTGATTTCTTTGGCTTTTGCGGGGATGTGAGTGTTCTGCCTTCCAATAAATATTAGGCCCTAAAAACTGCATACTTTGTTAGCCCTTTTCCTGAAAGGGCTCCATTCTGAAGTCACTGATTGAATTAAGAAACACACTGGCCAGGTGCAGTGGCTCACACTTGTAATCCCAGCAATTTGGGAGGCCAAGGCAGGAGGACTGCTAGAAGTCAAGATTTCAAGACCACCCTGAGGAACAAAGTGAGACCACATCTCTACACAAAATTTAAAAATTAGCTCGGCTCAGTGGTGCATGCCTGTAGTCTCAGCTATTCAGGAGGCTGAGGTGGGAGAATCACTTAACTAAGGAGTTCAAGGCTATAGTCAGCTATGAGCACACCACTGCCCTCTAGCCTGGGTGACAGAGAAGACCTTATCTCTAAAAAAAAAAAAAAAAAAGAGAGAGAGAGAAAAAAAGAAACTAAATTGAAAATAAGATGTGTCATATGCATGTGATACTTCACTATGAAAATACATGAAAGAACTCAGAGAAAATAGAAATGCCTTTTAGCTCCTGTGACTTTAGTAATCTTTGGTAAATAAAACTAGTTTCCAAATGTTTTTCAGTAACTTAAAATCTTAAAGTCATATTATGTTATATTAAAGAGTCCTAGGTTATTCACTGGAAATTAGGGTTAAAATAGTAGTTAATACATGTAATTAAAACTACTAGATATAATTCTATATACAGAATGTATAAAGTAAGATGTGCTTTGGTAAAGAAGGTTATAAAGGAACACAGATGTATGGTTTTGGCTTAAAGGAAAAATAATTTTGCCTAGTTTAGAGGTTATTTAAAGGTTGTTTCAAATGAAGGAAAAATGATATGGATAAAATTAAATGGATAGAAAGGAAAAGGATAAAGGGTGGAGAATGTGGAGCTTTTGATTCCTAGCTGGCCACATGGTCACCCTGGTATGGAGCAGCAGCTGTGCAGCATTCAGTTATTAAAGGTAAAAGTTAGCAGAGGAATTCAGAGATGGATCAAACTTTGGGAAGTTGGTTCTCTGACTGCATTAGGAAAGGCATACAAATAAGCAGAAAGTGCAATATTTAATTCCTTTGTTATTGTTATCTCTACTAGCTGATATGAAATTAAAAGAGAGCACTGGGTTGGGCCTTGAGGCTGAACCAAGCTCTGATGTGAGTCTGTCTGAGCTCTGGCCATTAGCCTCAAAACTACCCATGAAGGGGAAAATTATGGCAGGGACAAAAGAAAGTACCTCTGAGACCTGTGGTTACCATGAAGGTAGTCAGGACTTCAAGGATACAGTGAGCTATTATTACACCACTGCACTCTAGCCTGGCTGACAGAGCAAGACCCCATCTCTAAAAAAAAGAAAGAAAGAAGAAAAAAAAAAGCTCAGTTGAAAACAAGATGTGTCATGTATATAATGTATATGTATGTGAGTATCTGATATTTCATGTGAGGGAAAGGCAAAACCAAGAACGACTGAAACCAGAAGGTATAATGTGAAAGAACTGGTCTATTTTGAAGATCGGTATTATCCGCTTCCTGAGGAACTTTTACTGAAATGGATTGTGAGAGTGATAATTTAGGGGCAGTATCTTTGGTTTGAAATGCTGCAGAGTAGAAGAGCCTGCCTGGATTGATGCAGGACCCACAGTTCACTATTGGACAATCACAGGTGGTATATATAATCCAGACACACAGGAGGCTACTCCAGAGGCAATAACTGGATAAAAGACATTTGTAAGGTCTGTGTACCCTGAGAAGGGGGATTTCCCAAGTTTCCCTATAAATGCCCAATTGAGCACCCTAGATGAAGCAACTGATATGCTTTGTAAGCAAGCCAGGTGGAACTGGCTTTATGATGACAGGGATATTCACCTGCTGAATATGTCCTTTACCCAGGTCATGTGAAGTACTGTGGTTAAGGGGACCCCTCCTGCACGGGCACACCATTGCTGCTACAAACTCAAAGACAGTTCAGGAAGCCGTATCAAACGTGCTGGTTTAACCTCCCCTCATCTGTTTTACAGACACTGATTAAAAACATTAGGATAATTAACAAGAGCATGAGGAAAAGCAATATATGCATTCCAAGGACTCATCCTAGGAAGGTGAAAATTTTAACTGCTTATTAAAAGTAAGGTTTATTTTTTTAAAAAAGTTGATGGGGGTGAAACTAAGAGAAAAAAGAAGGGAGGGCCATGGGACCCATCCCAGCAGGTTGGGAATCTTTAGTTGGTTATTGAGAAATGGAAAGAAATAAATGGATATTTATGAGGCAAAACAAAGACCTTATCACTATCACAGTTTGAGTGGACCAAAGAGACCCCCGCTGGGCCCCCAGTATAAGAGAGCCCCAAACCAATTTTCTATATTTACCCCAGATTGGAGAAATATATTTTTTAAGAAAATCAGAAGGCAAAGGTTACAGTAAGAAAGCTGACCAACAACTACCTGGGCCAGTGTTGAGGCAGGGTAAATCAAAAAACAAAGGACTGACAAAAGCAGCCTGAATGCCTCCCACCCCCACGCCGGCGTCAACCCCCCTTGCTGGGGAACCCAAATGCTTTTTCAGCAGAGGATAAAATGGGAGGGGAAAAGAGAAGCTCCTGGGACCAGAAGATAAAAACATAAGGGTCGATAAAAGCTGAAATGTTTAAACAGGCTTTATGTAAAGTAGTTGGATATTCTTTAAACCTTTTATGAAAACAGATGCTGTATCTAAACAGGGGACGCTTCCCCTACCTAGTACTGTAAACAAAGAAGGCATGTAAATCTTCCCTTTGAGCAATATTAATTGGACATGCTAAATGGGGTTAAGACTGCCTGAGCCCACAGAGTATAGAGTAGAAGCTGGAGTTTTGGTCAAAACGAATTCTCCACCGAATAGCTGTTTGTAGAGCATTTACTGGGGCTTATGGCAGAAGCTTGTGAGCACCTCCCAACAACGACTACTGGCACTTTAGACTAGAGAATTTCCACTTGGGGGGCATTTATTGCCTTGCTGTGGGACATTAAATGAAGCTGCTCCTGTGCTACTGGGGATAGCAATGGCCAAACGAGTTCCATGAAAAAATGCAAGTGGTTTATAAGATGTTGCTACCCGGGAAGTGCAAGGAAGTGACAGTCATAAGTAGAAAGCCTTTTTCCACAGGACTAACTCTAGAACTGTGTGAGAAGCCACCGGATTCCACAGGGCCTGATAAACAGGTCTCACTTGACTGACAAAAGGCTGCTTGATTTGTGGATGGCAGTTCCCAGGTGAATGGACAACATTCTGTTTCGAAGGCTGCTACTCCAAATGAAGAAGAATCAAGAAAATCTTTATTTCTTTTGAGCTATTTATAGCTTTGAGAATGTTAAAGCAAACTAGATATGACCTGAGAAGGACTCCATACTTCTATATTTGAGTCCTTATGGATGAACTGCAACCTAGCTTAATAGGTAGACAAGATTGAAAACCTAACTTAGGAGTATGCACCTGTTAACAGTCGCTGAGTCTGGGCCAATCCCAGCAGCCATAATTCAACCACTCACACACTGCTGAGCATTCCAACTGCGTTCAAACAAGGCAACTGCGGAGCTGTAACCAATCCAATTGTTTCAGTACCTCCCTTCTGATTTCTGTACGTCACTTCCCCTTTTTTTGTCTATAAATTTGTTCTGACCATGAGGCATCCCTGGAGTCTCTCTGAAGCTGCTGTGATTCTGGGAGCTGCCTGATTCGCAAATCTTTCATTGTTCAGTTAAACACTAATTTAATTCAGCTGAAGTTTTTCTTTTACCAAGAAGTTGAGTATTTTTTCAAATACTCAACAAGAGCAAAATTTACCTTTTTCTCTACCTGAGTTATCCAAAATTTGGAAACTCTTCAGGAGTATTCTTATTTTATGGCAATCTAGTTATGTGCATAAATTCAGTAAGAATATATTTTCTTTTATAATGGAACACAATTGGAGACACTGGTTATTTTACCAAAGCTTTGACTGGAATGGCATATTTTCAGATATAATCAGATTGCTTTGAGGAATTGAAGTCAACTTTACAGAGTCAATAAAAAGCCCCTTGGAAAGACTAGCCTGGTATCTTGTTTAAATTGTTCCATTACAAGATTCCTGATCTGTGTGTAAATAAAGAATATCACTTTCTGGCTGGGCATGGTGACTCACGCCTGTAATCCCAACGCTTTCGGAGGCCAAGGCAGGTGGATCATTTGAGGTCAGGAGTTCAAGACCAGCCTGGCCAAGATGGTGAAACCCCCATCTCTACTAAAATACAAAATTAGCTGGGCGTGGTTGCAGGCGCCTGTAATCCCAGCTACTCAGGAGGCTGAGGCAGGAGAATCACTTGAACCAAGGAGGAAAAGGGTGCAGTGAACCAAGATCACGCCACTACACTCCAACCTGGGTGACAGAGCAAGATTCTATCTCAAAAAAAAAAAAAAAAAAAGTCACTTTCTAACAGGCTCAGGAACCTCAAGATATTTTGGGACCTTAAGAAGAAAGGTATTACAAGCACTGTTTAATGACAAATCCTTGGCTTGACTTCTTGCCTTGAGGCTTTTAAAAAGTCAAATCTGAAATTTCTTATAAAAGTTCCAGCAAAGCCAACTTAAAAGAGTGTATGTGGCCCATCAGTATTTTGCTACACTTTACACAAATAATCAGGCCAAGTATAATAAAACTAAAATGTATTGTGAAAATAAATTTGTCCCAGTATGGGTTATCCTAGGTAGAAATGGGGAATCTATAGAGAGAAAAACTTAGATGCTAGCCCTAATCATTGTTTTGGAGTTAATAGTTGCCTAAAATTTGAGCTAATCCTGAATTATTTTTTGACTGCAACAAATCTCTAAAGAAGAACTAGATTTTAATTTTCTTCGTGATGCCTTTAATTGGCTCCTTAATGGAATAGGTTCTTTTATGTTTTTGTTTTTCTGGCATTCTAATTCTTTTTTATTTATTTATTTATTTTTTTGAGATAGAGTCTCACTCTGTCGCCCAGGCTGGAATGCAGTGGCACAATCTCAGCTCACTGCAACCTTCGCCTCCTGGGTTAAAGAGATTCTCATGCCTCAGCCTAGCAAGGAACTAGGATTACATGTGTGCACCACCATGCCCGGCTAATTTTTGGCATTTTTATTAGAGACGGGGTCTCGCCATGTTGGCCAGGCTGGTCTCAAACTCCTGGCCTTAAGTGATCTGCCCACCTCAGCCTCCCAAAGTGCTGGAATTACAGACATGAGCCACCACACCTGGCCTCAAATTCTCTTTTGATTTTAATCCTGGTATGCATTATAATTCTACTACTCAAATTATTAATCTCTCTCTCATTGTTTTACTTCTTCTGAGAAAACTGAAGTCACAGTATTTCAAAAACTAGAGATGATTCACCAAAGCCTGTGGATCTCCCTCATTGGGAAGGTCAGTAGGCCTGCTCTGTTTTTCATTGCCAACATACACCGCTAAACCTGTACCATATCAAGCATCTTCTCTAAAGGCTCAGGGACCATCACCGAAGAGGAAGACAGATGAAACTGTAAGAGCTGAATTAAGGGGATGGAGTGTGGAGGCCAAAGCCACTCCATGTTGGATGCTAATCTACCATATTGACTTCTGATTAACTCCAGTTCCAGGAAGTCCTCTAAAATTTCCAGTTTATCTCTTGTTCCTGGTGCAAGAGCAGGCACTTACCATAAATCCTGTCCTTAGGTGAAACAACCTTGATGTTCTTGTACTTCAACTGTCCTACACATCCCTTCTGAATCACCATTTCCCTAGGTTATATAAGCCCTGGGTCTGGGGGGTTACAGTGAGGAGATCCATGATTTTGTCTCACAGCTGCCTGGCACACAGACATGTCTTCTGTTCATAAGTCCTTATTACATCTTTCCAAGAAAAAAGAATAATAATAAAAAACTTTTACAATCCTTAAAGTCACCCTCAAAGGAGGAAAATAAGAAGAAGAGGGAATTTGCCATATATCCACATTAAAAGCCATAAAATATGTTGAGTTTATCTGTACATATAATTTATGTTGTAGCAGCTTCCATGGCAGCTAGTTCCTTAAAATATGCCACTCCTTTAGCACTTAGGTGTGTTCATTTGATCACCCTACTTTCAGGCATGGATATTTCCATAATTTTGTTCTTTTTAAATAACAGTCTTTGAAAAGAGAAAAAAGTAGTACCCCTGAGCCCCTGCCCTGCCACTGCCCGTTTCTTTTCTCTGGGTTGCAATAACCAAGGGGAATTATGTCTATTTTAATAGTATATATAGAGGTAGATACAGATTTTGTGGAGTCTGAGGCTTATACAATTTTGGGCTTCTCATTTTAAAAAAAGAAAAAATATTATGAATACCATAATGGTAAGGACTTTCTCTGGGTCTTGGGTAAGTGAGGGGCCCCAGAGGCAAAGTGTCATTAGCATCACCCCATGAGAATACATTCATGAGGAGAACAAACATAGTTAACTTTTTAAGGTTGGGGTTAGGGGTTATTCTTGGCCATTTTGCTTTAATTTGAAAATCAGTCTGACCTTTAGAAAAGCTACCTGGCTTTTCTAACTGATTTTTATTTTAAAATGATTTATTCAACATTAACTTGAGAGATGCTATGGTTTGAATGTATGTATTCCACTAAAATTTATAAGAAGCTCAGTGAGCAAAATTCTTTCTCCTTCAAACACTCTAGAAACTACAGAAAAGAATAGTTGAGCCTTACATTGATATGGAATACAGTATTCTACCCAATGCAAAAACCTCATGTATACAATCTTGGAAAGTGATAATCTATCCCTTTATTCATAATATTCAAAATTCCATTTCCTTAATTCACAAAATTCAAAAATCATTTGAGCCAGCACTTTGGGAGGCCGAGGCGGGTGGATCATGAGGTCAGGAGATCGAGACCATCCTGGCTAACATGGTGAAACCCCATCTCTGCTAAAACTACAAAAAATTAGCCAGGTATGGTGGCGGGCACCTGTAGTCCCAGCTACTCGGGAGGCTGAGACAGGAGAATGGCATGAACCCCGGAGGCGGAGCTTGCAGTGAGCCGAGATCGCGCCACTGCACTCCAACCTGGGCGATGAGCAAGACTCCATCTCAAAAACAAAAAAACAAAAAAAACAAAAATTTGAGGATCTACTGCACATGAAGCAGTCTTCTGTGTGTCAACATACAGTGGTGAACGTGAAGTACACAATTTCCTTTTCATAAGGATTTCATTCTAGTGAGGGGAAGAAAAAAGAGAAAGAGGAAAAGTCAAAGTAATCTCGGATCATGATAAATGCTCTGAACTAAGGTTGGGAGATGCCCTTAGAGGAAGTTGTATGTAGACTGAAAAATGAGAATATGAAGTATCATGGGAAGAAGTTTCAAAGCCAATGTGATAGCCCTGAGACAGGAATGAGCTTCACATATTAAAGTGAGGGGATGTCAGGGAGCCACAGATCAAGTCTCCCCTGGAGCATCAGAAGTGTGTGGGGGCATGTGACAGCAAGGGGGTGTTGCTGGTATTTTGTGAACAGGGGCCAGGAATGCTAAATATCTAGAAGTATTTGAAAAACTCCTGCTCCAGAAGGTATTTTCCCAACCAAAATACCAGCACCTCCGTCGAGAAGCCCTGACAGAGAATAGTAAGTATAGAGAAATTGATAGGCAGGAGGTCAGAGAGCCAGACAGGAGACACATTAGACAGGGCTTCAGGGCCACAGTAAACGTTTAGATTGTTATCAGAAGTGTGACAGAAATCATTAAATCCTAGTAAGCACAGAAATGTTTTTGTAAGTTCTGGGGATAGGAACATACTGCCTTCATACAGCATTCTATTCCACCTTGGAGTCCTGATTGTTTATTTTTTATAAAGATACGGTTTTGCTATATTGCTCAGGCTAGTCTTAAATTTGGAGTCTGGATTCTTCGAGGATTCCTTTTATAATTAGTTTAAGTTGGACTCTTTGTAATTTCCTCTTAAATCTCTAGTACCACAAAAGAAAGCCCCCAAAAATGTCTTTTCCATCTTTGTTTTCATTGCCACCTTCATACTCCACTACATCCCAGTCTCCAGGACCAGTTCTATGCTTAGTAGAGGGAATTCCACAATTCACTCCATTCATAGTGTTACCGAAACACCAGGGGTTCCATCTAGGTCTTGCTGCTTGCCACACAGACAGCCAATCACTGAGACAAAATGAGTATTGCCAAGGAGGAAGACTATTTGGATGCTGCAGCCAAGGAGATGGGAGATCAGTCTCAAATCCATTTCCTCAACCAACTAGAATTAGGGCTTTATATAGCAGGGAAGGATGGTAATCACATGCAGGTTGACAGAAATTAGGGTGGGGTAATGATATCATGAGGGATGAAGGGTCTGGTTTCTCATTATCTGGATGTGGTGGTCTGGTGGGTGTCAGTTCCTTGATACCATCTGGGAGGCCTGAGGGCTGGTTTCCTGAAGAAGGAACTCAGATAAGACAAATATAATTTTATCAAGTTTTAAGACTAGGAGAGTCAACTTCTATGTTTATTCAAAAACAAAAAAACCCCCATAAACATCAGTTCTATGGGACAACTGGACAGTTTTCAACAGGTCCGTGTCTCAAGTGAAAATGGGATGTTTTTCCTACTTCCTTGTTTCCTTCTTTTCCTCCTTTGCTGTCCCTACTTCTTAGTCACTGCCTGCTAGAACTCAGTCCCCACATTCTATTCCAGATGACTACTTCTACCTGAATTGAGGGTCCACAATTGACAACTGTCAGGAATCCTAATTCTCCTAACAGTAGACCCTACTTAGTTTTGGTTTTACTTTCAGCATTCAAGTCCTGTCCCTGAACCCCAGACCCATAGCAGATGTTCTGTTACTTCCAGGCAGACTTTCCTAATACCCACCATATGACTACCTGGCTGCAAATCCACATATCACCTTGTTGCCAGACATGTCTGTATTCATGCTGTGCCCATCTGCTGAGACACCCAGAAGGGAAGCAGGCTGTCGGTAACACGAGCAGTGATTTGGGAGTCAAACCCAGGTGTTAATTCTAATACAACAGCTTACTAACTGTAGAAATTTTCTAAAATCTCTTAGAGCTTTGGTTTTCTAAAGTGGTGATGATGGTGATAATACCTCCCTCAAAGCTCTGTAATAAATGAACATGATGTAGGCGTTCCAATGTAACTAATGTTATCATGTTTATTTATAATTGCTGGACCTCCCTAATCAAAGCCAAAAGCTGCCACTTATCACCAGGTACATTGGATTCTGTGACCTCACTGTCCTTTTTCTTCCTAAACCTCTGCTGCATGCTATTGAGTGTGCCCATTTATGGTTCTTGTCCCCTGTCTTTGAATACGTGAGCTTTAGGCCAGGACTCAATAGCCTCGCTACTGAGTTAACCAAGAAACAAAAGACTATTGAGCAGGAAAGGGTGGGTGTACACAGAAAGAGGTAGATGCTTAGAGGTATTCTTGGAATGCTAAAAAGGTAGAGCAATCGCTGAGGGTAAAACTAAATGGGGGGTTGAGAAGGAGAAAATAGCAGGGAGTGGGAAGGGAGAACAAAGCAACTCTTATCCTCAATTATCCCGGCAGTTCTGGGCTTGGCTACATTAGCAAGATCCTTGTTTAGATCCTCATTTTGCTTTGGCTGTAGAGGCCTCTTCTGGTGGGATTTCAGGGAATTTTATAGCCCATCGTCCCACCCCTCTCTCCTGTGGTTTTAACTGATGTGGAGGAAGGGAACTATTTAGTGAAATTAAGTCCTTTCGATATAACACAGCTGCTTTTCTTCATAGAGATTTACTTTTGACAAGTAATTTATATTGCTTTCAATTACTATGGCATACTACTGGGGACTGGGGGAGGAAGGAATTGGAGACAAGATTGCTTGGGAGTTTTTTAATGTAGTTTGTTGTAACAGGTGGCCTGAAGAATTGCTGATTTGAAGCTATGCCACAGCTGTGCTTAGCTGGCTTGACTGATGCAGAAGCCTAACTGAGCCTGGACCGAGGTCAACCCAGGTGCACCCAGTGAACAGCTGTCTCTTTTTTTAATTAGGGGAAGGAAGTGAGCACAGATTTGAAAAATAATATTATAAGAACCAGGGTGCAAAGGGATGATTTACTTCCACTTCATTTTATTATTTGTTATAAATGGTTTATAAAAACACACTGAGTGAATTTAATAATGTCTCTTTGCAGGATTTCCCCCAGTGTCGCTGACTAGTGCTTCTCATACTTGAATGTGCAGACAAGTCACCTGGGGATCTTGTTAAAATGCAGCTTCTGATTCAGTAGGTTTGGAGTGAGCCAAAGATTCTGCATTTCTAACAAGCTCCAGGTAACACCAGGTCTGCTGTTTCAGGAGGACACTCTTGAGTAGAAGACTGTCAACTACACAGCACTTCAGAATACTAGATTTGTAAAAAAAAAAAAACACAGTTACACTGTCAAATGTTAGAAATGGTCTCTTAGTAGGGGATGAAAGTAAACTATATACTGATGAGGTCTTAAAGGAAATTGAATTACTAAAAAAGTCATTAATATTAATTATTTTAAAATGCTCATTTGACCTCTTAGATTCTGATCACACACCACAGGCTTAAAAGTACTCTTTACAATTATATCAGAAATAGTTCAATGTATGAATATTTCAATTTCTGAGAAATTTAACTATAGCTTCTTTTTCTTATTACTGTGACCACACAACCAAGGAACCAAGAGATTCTTTAAATTATTGAGTTCAGCAATTCATTTACTTGCAAATTTTAGAAAGGCTTTTTCCTCCTCTTTGGCAAGTATTTAATTCAGAGGCATCATAAGTCAGGGGAAATTAAGGCAAATGGTACATTTTTTGCATTGCATGGCAAAAACAGGATGCTGAGAAAGGGTGCAAAGAAAGATGATTCATCACATGTGCCATAGCTCATAGAAAAGGGATATTTGGGAATATTAAATTGATGTGTTTTCAGTCTTCTCCCTGCCCCCTAGTAGCAATTCCACCATCATTGATTTGGAAAAAGAAGAAAAGGGGAAAGGCTTATGAGGAAGCAGCAGGTTCCCATGAGATGGGAGAAGGAGCATGTGAGCTTGGCACTGCAGCAGTAGGAAGACAGCAGGAGGAAGAAAAAGAAGACATCACCCTGTCCTCCCTTCGACTAATGCAGGCAACAAGGTAAAGAGATTGGGATTCAAGCCAAAAGTTGGTGTCCTCTGACCCCATTTCTGTCTGAGATAATGAGGTGATGATTTAGAAGCTTTCCTCACCTCAACACAGGAGTGACCACTGCAGAATGAGAGAGGTGGTGCATCACTGTTGGTTAGAGATGGAAGGCCCGGGCCTTACTGGAGTCTTTCTGGAAGTGGCTTCAGCTCCCGAAAGCATGGACAATAGTTTCATGTTTCCACATGCATTGTGGAGCAATGCAGAAGGGACGATTGTGCTGGCTGGCAAGGGAGGTGTCTGCTATGAAAGTCAAATGGCACAGACACTGGAAGGTGCTGGAATGACCAGAGTTGGGAATCAGATCAGTTGCAAGCAGATTTCAGGGAGGTCCACAAGCCCATCAAAGGTAAGCTGAGGCTGAGTCTTCAGGGAGGTCCTCTGGGTTATAACTGAGGCATGAGTAAAGAGACCTCCACTTAACCTGAGCAGACAGGCAGAATGAGGCAAACTGCCACCACAAGAAGAGGAGGCAGTGCCAGGACCTGCTCATGGCTCCTGGAGCCCCCATCATTATTCCCGAGCACCATCAGGCCAAATCACTCATACCTCCATACATCTCAACAGTGTATGGGAAGAAAATATGAGTGAGGAAGTAACAATCTGAAATATTAGGACTTGATCTAAAAGAAACTGATTTACTTTAAGAGACCATATAAATTATTGAATTAGAATGACTAAATTTAGATATTTTATTCCCCCCTCTCACTAATTAGACAGAAGGGGGTTCTCAAAGGAGATAAAATCTTCTGTAGGAAATAGAGCTACAAGCCCTTTGCACAGCTTAATGTAGTATGAGTTTAATTGGAAACCCTGATTCTCCAATAACAAATCATTATATTTCAGTCAGTCAGCTACCTCATTCTAAGCTGGAAACACCAAGGTTTTGCCTCCACTGTCTGCCATCACTCCTCCCCAGCTCTGCCCATCTGTGGGCTAAGCGCCTCTTGGGGCCTTGGCTCACTCATCATTAGGAACATATATCACTTCAAGCCTGGCACCCTGGGATGGTTTCCTGCAGCCTGTGCTCAGCCATTCTGAAGCTAGTATTGGATTTGTCCTCGCTTTGAAAATTTGTGTGACTAAATTTCTTGAGTCTGTTCAGGGAACAAAGTCAAAAGAGCAGGAGCTTCAGAAAGATACTCCAACGAGTCTGCTGCAGGCATCTATCACCTGTCTGGTCATGAGCAAGCACTTTTCTATTTAAGCCTTCTTCTGTAAAGTGGAATTAACAGTACTTACTTTTGAGACTACTGTAGTTAGCAATACTATATATGAGTTGATGAACATATTGATGAAGCTCAATAAATCAAGGCCATGTTATATTATTCTAGTTCCTTTTAACGTGCCCAGTGCCCTGTAATTGCTTATTCACCTGCAACCATGGACCTCTGCTAAGGACCTCTGATCTTCCCCTACAGAGTGAGCCTATTCTATGTATTCCCAGCTGCCCACAGACATTCTTACTTCCTGAACAGGTGTCATGGATGCTCTGCCTTGACACTCAGACCTCCCTTCAGAACAGAAGGATGCATGTCGGCTACTGGCAGACATTCTCAGCCCTCTCTGAGAATCCCCTCAGTCAAAGTCACAACCCCTTTCCCAGGGGCAGCCTGTATCCAAAGACTGATGGATACAGAAGAATACAGGCCAGTCCCATTGGCCCAAACCAGGGAAATGCTGAGAGGTCATCCCAGTCTCAGAGCCCCCCACAGCCCTGGCTGAGGGAAGCTTTGGGGGGCTCAGCCCAGTCCTGCTTCCTTGCTTTTTCCTGTTGATGTTGTGATGGTTAATTTTATGTGTCAACCTGACTGGGCTAAGGGATGCCCAGATAACAGGTAAAACATTATTTCTATTTCTCTAGAAAACCCTGAGTAATATAGACTTTGATCCTGAGAGCTCACCCTCATAAATATCCTGCATGCTGATCTCTGGCTCAGCGTCAGCTTCCTGGGGAACCTACTTGGTGAAAATAGGTCACCACATTCCACACTCAAAACAACTGACTTAGCTATTATTGTTAATGCTGTGCAGATATCCACACAAAATGTGGTTAAATGAACATTCATAACCCTCTTGGTCACTGTTTTTGGACCATCACTGTGTGTCATAGATAGTGTACTCCTCTTATTCTGGTCCTTATTTCCCAAGGGTCCTCCTCCACCTGCCTACCAGCCAAACACATCCCAGAGAGGCCACTACTTACCCAGGAGCTTTAGTGTATTCATAGCACTGTAGTGCTGGCTAACAGACATAGCCTTTACCCTTCCTTTGATCCAGAATGAGAATCTGCAACGGCCACAAGGTTTTTACATAATTCTCTCCACCCTATGCGAATAAACAATATCCATAGGAAATTGTCAATTTCTCTGCACAGACTAAGCACCTGCTTGTATTATTACCCTGCTGTATACAAATGAGCCATTTTAGGAAATGAGTAGAACAAATATGCTCTAGAAACTGCAGTACAAGCAGTACCCAATTTGCAGACAGGTTGTGTTCCCTGAGTTGATTTCCAAATTAGCTATTTGGAAATCAGAATGCATTATCCCAAAAAGCAGTGTTATAAATGATGGCCAGCTTCACAAGTGTCATCCATAAAGCCCTGGTAAACTAGCAACATAATTAAAATGACACTGTCTTTAATAATGGGCTGTTCTTTATGGGGTAAATGCCCTTCACAGGGCATAAGAAGGAAATTATTTGGCCCCAGGAACATGTGTCTCTCTCGCTCTTAGTTGTCCTCTCCTCTCTACCAGACATTTGTTGTAATCATTCATTTTCAAGATGGAAGCAGAGTAAGACAACCTGGCCCTTCTCCCCACTGTCCTCCAGAACTTGGACATTAATATAATGTACAGTTGGTGTCTTCTGGCTTCTAGAGGATAATAAGCAAAATAAAGAGGCTCCAAGATGCATGATGCACAGGAGTACCTTCTCTGGCACAGCATTGTACATTTGTAGTTTGAGAATACCAGTATAAATGCAAAAGAGTAAATCCCAAAGGAACATTTTTATTTCCTATGCATAAGCCTAACAAAAAATGGCTGAAGTCAGAAAATGTAACCTCTGGTTTTGTTATATCACCCAACAATTCTACCTTGTCACATGTATTCAAAAAATATCCTTCTAAAATGACACTTTCACAAAACTTCCTAAAGCCAAATACACATATCTGCAGTTCAATGCAGCATTTTCAAAATGTAATCCCTTGACCAGCACCATCAGCATCACATGCAAACTTGTTAGAAGGGCTAATTTTGGAAACCATCCCACACCTACTGAATAAAAACTCTGGGACTGGAACCTAGAAATCTGTTTCAATAAGCTCTCTAGGTTATTCTCACTAAAGTTTGAGAACCACTGAAATAATGATTTTCATAATTTAATTTTTAAAAAGAAATGACAAGAAACACTACCAATCTAACTGTCCCCTTCTATTTATAGCATAAAACATTACTTTCATGAGATATCCAGCAAGTCGACTCAAAAAAAGTGTATTCTATGTTTCTACGTGCAGGCTACTGTTTGTCTGCTAAAGAAGATTAAAAAGCGAATAGATTAAATAGTGAACAGAATGCAAATCAAAGATTTGAAACCTTATGGCATTAAAGGGAGGGAAGGCAACAAGGATATGCCTAATATCAGGGAGATTATTTGTAGTTTTATTTAAAATATACAAATCAAATGCTATGGGGAAAACATAAAGCAAAACACAAATAATTTTAGAGGAAGAGGTCAGATAAAAGTTTTGAGGAACATCACGGTCAGGCCTTGAAAGATTGGGATACATTTTAACAATGACCAGTGTGGCAGGGGGAAGCCCATGGAACTGGTGGAGGGCACTATTTCCCCAAAAAAGGAGACAACACAAATGAAAGCCAAAGGGTGTGTAAGCATGGTACAAAGCTGCCTCCAAGTTGTGTCTTAAATAGGTTATCGCTGTGATTACATAACTTTGCCTCAACTTTTGGGGCAGCCGGGTGAAGAATGAAGCAGCCAGAAACCCTATGTCTATTATCCCTGTCATAAGCAGTTGTGCGCAGTTACCCCAGTGTGACTTACTAATGTCATTCCTATACATACTATGATACCACGGACCTCATTTCAGGTACCAAGACAAATGCACAGAATTTAGAGTAGACGTTGAGTAGATAAGGCAAAGAGATGAGAGGATCTTGGATGTCATACCGAGTAGACTCCCTATTTAGAAGGCAATATGGTGTTTGAGGCAGTAAAAAAGGCACGATTTGCCTTGGGTTATAAAATTATTATAATACAATATATAGATTGGTTTAGAGTGAAAACAGATAAACTCAGCCAAATCAGTTAGGATGTTATCAAATTAAGACAGACAGGAAATATTAAGAGCCCAAATTACTGAGGAGCAGAACAAGAAAGGATAGAGTTGTAGGACAACCAGTTTTAATTCACTAATATCTGATTGCCTATGATATACAAGACACATATTGTCACTTTGGAGAAAACAAAAATTGCAAAGGTTGCCCTCCATTTTAAATAAATTAAAATCTGTTATGCAGAAGTATAAGACCACTATAAAAATTTAATAAGTGGTAAATTCATTGTAATTAGGGAAGCATAAAGCATTATAGAGGTATAAATGAATAAAAATAACCGAGGTGAGTCTCAATCATTTTAGAAGGTTTATTTGCCAAAGATAAATATGAGTGTCCAGGAGGCAGGTCTACACCTTCCTCCAAAGATGACTGTGAGGATTTCAATACTGAAAGCAGGCAAGAGGGCAAGATGACCGAATAGGAACAGCTCCAGTCTGCAGCTCCCAGAGAGACCAACACAGAAGGCAAGTGATTTCTACATTTCCAACTGAGGTACCCAGTTCATCTCACTGGGACTGGCTGGGCAGTGGGAGCAGCCCACAGAGGGTGAGTAGAAGCAAGGTGAGGCATTGCCTCACCCAGGAAATGCAAGAAGCCGGAGTCCTCACTTCCCAAGTCAAGGGAAGCTATGAAAGACTGTGCTACAAGGCCCAGATACTATGCTTTTCCCATGATTTCTGCAATCCGCAGATCAGGAGATTCCCTTGTGTGCTTACACCACCAGGGCCCTGAGTTTCAAGCACAAAACAGGGTGGCTGTTTGGGCAGACACTGAGCTAGTTGCAGGAGTTTTTTCATACCGCAATGGCACCTGGAACCCCAGAGAGACAGAACCGTTCACTCCCCTGGAAAGGGGGCTGAAGCCAGGGAGCCAAGTGGTTTTGCTCAGCAGGTCCCACGTCCATGGAGCCCAGCAAGTTAAGAACCACTAGCTTGAAATTCTCACTGCCAGCCCAGCAGTCTGAAGTCGACCTGGGATGATCAAGCTAGGTGGCGGGAGGGATATCCACCATTACTGAGGCTTTAGTAGGTGGTTTTCCTCTGACAATGCTAAAAAGGCTCGGAGGTTTGGCATGGGTGGAATTCACCACGGCGCGGCAAAGCAGCTATGGCCACCAGACTGCTTCTCTTAGATTCCTCCTCACTGGGTAGGGCATCTCTGAAGGAAAGGTAATAGCCCCAGTCAGGGGCTTACAGAAACTCCCATCACCCTGGGACAGAGCACTGGGGGAAAGGGGTGGCTGTGGGCACAGCTTCAGCTGACTTAAAACTTTTGTGGGGAAAAGAAAGATCAGACTGTTACTGTGTCTATATAGAAAGAAGTAGACATAAGAGACTCCATTTTGTTCTGCATTTGAGATGCTGTTAATCTGTGACCCTATCCCCAACCTTGTCCTTGCAAGATACATGTTCTGTGGTGACTCAAGGTTTAAAGGATTTTGGGCTGTGCAGGGTGTGCTTTGTTAAACAAGTGCCTGAAAGCAGTATGCTTGTGAAAAGTCATCACCATTTTCTTAATCTCAAGTCCCCAGGGACACGGACACTGCCAAAGGTTGAAGGGACCTCTGCCTAGGAAAGCTAGGTATTGTCCAAGGTTTCTCCCCATGAGATAGTCTGAAATATGGCCTCGTGGGAAGGGAAAGACCTGATTGTCCCCCACCCTGACATCCGTGAAGGGTCTGTGCTGAAGAGGACTAGTTTAAGAGGAAAGAAGGCTTCTTGGCAGTTGAGATAGAGAAAAGCATCTGTCTCCTACCCATCCCTGGGCAATGGAATATCTGGGTGTAAAACCCGATTGTATGTTCTGTTTACTGAGAAAGGAGAAAACCACCTTAGGGCTGAAGGTGGGACTTGCTAGTGCAATGCTGCTCTTTATGCACTAAAAAGGTTTATGGAGATGTTTGCATATGCATATCAAGGCACAGCACTTTTCCTTAAACTTATGTCACAGAGATCTTTATTCATATGTCTTACTGCTGACCTTCTCCCTATGATGATCCTATTATCCTGCCACTTCCCTTTTTCTAAGATGGTAAAGATAATAATCAATAAATACTGAGGGAACTCAGAGACTGGTGCCAGCGTGGGTCCTCTGTATGCTGAGCGCCGGTCCCCTGGGCCCACTTTTTCTTTCTCTATACTTTGTCTCTGTGTCTCATTTCTTTTCTCAAGTCTCTCGTTCCACCTAATGAGAAACGCCCACAGGTGTGGAGGGGCACACCACCCCTTCAACTTTCCTGCCTGCTGGCTCTGAAGAGAGCAGCTCATCTAGACAAGGAGGATTCTCCCATCACAGCACTCAAGCTCTGCTAAGGGACAGACTGCCTCCTCAAGTGGGTACCTGACTCCCGTGCCTTCTGATTTGGAGAAACTTCACCTCATACAGGAGATATCTGGCTGGCATGAGGCCACTGCCCCTCTGGGACAAAGCTTCCAGAGGAAAGAACAGGTAGCAATTTTTGCTGTTCTGCAGCCTCCACTAGTGATACTCAGGTGAACAAGATCTGGAGTGGACCTGCAGAAGAGGGGCCTGATTGTTAGAAGAAAAACTAACAGAAAGCAACAACATCAACATCAACAAAAAGGACCCTCACACAAAAACCCCATCCAAGGGTCATCAGCCTCAAAAATCAAAGGTAGATAAATCCATAAAGATGAGGAAAAGCCAGCACAAAAATGCTGAAAATTCCAAAAACCAGAATTCCTTTTCTCCTCTAAAGGATCACAACTCCTCTCCAGCAAAGGAACAAAACTGGATGGGGAATGCGTTTGATGAACTGACAGAAAAAGTGGGCTTCAGAAGGTGGATAATAACAAACTCCTCTGAGCTAAAGGAGCATGTTCTAACCCAATGCAAGGAAGCAAATAACACTAACAAAGGTTACAGGAACTGCTAACTAGAATAAGCAGTTTAGAAAAGAACATAAATGACCTGATGGAACTGAAAAACACAGCAGGAGAACTTCGTAAAGCATACACAGTATCAATAGCAGAATCAATCAGTCAGAAGAAAGGATATCAGAGACTGAAGATCAACTTACTGAAATAATGTGCAAAGGCAAGATTAGAGAAAAAAGAATGAAAAGACATAAACAAAGCCTGCAACAAATATGGGACTATGTGAAAAGACCAAACCTATAATTGACTGGTGTACATGAAAGTGACAGGGAGAATGGAACCAAGTTGGAAAAGACACTTCAGGATATCATCTAGGAGAATGTCCACAACCTAGCAAGACAAGCCAACATTCAAATTCAGGATATACAGAGAATACCACTAAGATACTCCTCAAAAAAAGCAACCCCAAGACACATAATCATCAGATTCTCCAAGGTTGAAACAAAGAAAAAAATGTTAAGGGCAGCCAGAGAGAAAGGTCAAGTTATCTAGAAAGGGAAGCCCATTAGACTAACAACAGATGTCTCTGCAGAAACCCTACATGCCAGAAGAGAGTGAGGGCCAATATTCAACATTCTTTTTGTGTGTGTGAGAGACAGAGTCTTGCTCTGTCACAAGGCCGGAGTGTGGGGGCATGATCTCAGCTCACTGCAACCTCCGCCTCTCAGGTTAAAGTGATTCTCCTACCTCAGCCTCCTGAGTAGCTGGGACTACAGGGGCGTGCTACCATGCCTAGCTAATTTTTGTATTTTTAGTAGAGATGGAATTTCACCATGTTGGCCAGGATGGTCCCAATCTCTTGACCTTGTGATCCACCCACCTTGGCCTCCCAAAGTGCTGGGATTGCAGGCATGAGCCACCACGTCTGACCTCAACATTCTTAAAGAAAAGAATTTTCAACCCAGAATTTCTTATCCAGCCAACCTAAGCTTCGTATGTGAAGAAGAAATAAAATCCTTTACAGACAAGCAAATGCTGAGAGATTCTGTCACCACCAGGCCTGCCTTACAAGAGCTCCTGAAGAAAGCACTAAATATGGAAAGAAAAAACCAGTACCAGCCACTGCAAAAACACACCATGATATAAAGACCAATGACACTATGAATAAACTGCATCAACTAATCTGCAAAATAAGCAGCTAGTATCATGATGACAGCATCAAATTCACACATAACAATATTAACCTTAAATGTAAATGGGCTAAACGCCCCAATTAAAAGACACAGACTAGCAAATTGGATAGTCAAGAACCATTGGTGTGCTGTATTCAGGAGACCCATCTCATGTGCAAAGACACATATAGGCTCAAAATAAAGAGATGGAGGAATATTTACCAAGAAAATGGAAAGCAAAAGAAAGCAGGGGTTGCAATCCTACTCTCTGATAAAACAGACTTTAAACCAACAAAGATCAAAAAAGACAAAAAAGGGCATTACATAATGGTAAAGGGATTAATTCAACAAGAAGAGCTAACTATCCTAAATATATATGCAGCCAATACAGAAGCACACAGATTCATAAAACAAGTTCTTAGAGATCTACAAAGAGATTTAGACTCCCACATAATAACAGTGGGAGATTTTAATACCCCACTGTCAATATTAGACAGATCAATGAGATAGAAAATTAACAAGAATATTCAGGAATTGAACTCAGCTCTGTACCAAGTAGATCTAATAGACATCTACAGAACTCTCCACCCCAAATCAACAGAATATACATTCTTCTCAGCACCATATCACACTTATTCAAAATTTATCACATAATTGGAAGTAAAACACTCCTCAGCAAATGCAAAAGAACAGAAATAATAACAGTCTCTCAGACCACAGTGCAATCAAATTAGAACTCAGGATTAAGAAACTCATTCAAAGGCACACAACTACATGGAAACTGAGCAACCTGCTCCTGAATGACTACTGGGTAAATAATGAAATTAAGGCAGAAATCAAGAAGTTATTTCAAACCAATGAGAACAAACAGACAACACACCAGAATCTATGGGACACAACTAAAGCAGTTTTAGAAGGAAAATTATAGCACTAAATGCCCACACTGGAAAGCTGGGAAAATCTCAAACTGACACCTGAACATCACAATTAAAAGAACTAGAGAAGCAAGAGCAAATAAATTCAAAAGCTAGCAGAAAACAAGAAATAACTATGATCAGAGCAGAACTGATGAAGATAGAGAAATGAAAACCTCTAAAAAAA
>NW_016805008.1:412607-415680 GCF_001698545.2 Rhinopithecus bieti
GAAGGAAGGAAGGAAGGAAGGAAGGAAGGAAGGAAGGAAGGAAGGAAGGAAGGAAGGAAGGAAGGAAGGAAGGAAGAAAGGAAGGCAGGCAGGCAGGCAGGCAGGCAGGCAGGCAGGCAGGCAAGCCAGCCTGGGGAAAGGGCAGACATTGGGAGAAGAAAAAAAATATTTTAAAAAATGTATTGGTAGATAAGAGACAAATGGTTGAATCCTTTTGAGTCTTCGATCAACCTTTCCCTGAATACACAATTTTCATGTGAGAAGGGTGGTCACAGAAATAGTCACATAGAAATGTCCCCTTGACATTTCCCTTTATGCCTTCATCTGGCTCAGTGAATCTGCAGTTTTACATAACATAACATAAACAATGGGGCAGAGGAAGCAATCAGATATGCATTTGTCTCAGGTGAGCAGGATGACTTTGAATTCTGTCCTTTGTCCTGCACCTGTGAAGATAAGCTTTCAATTTATTGCCGATGTGAAATTCAACAGAACTATTTTATCATGGAGATCATGAGACCCATAAGGAACTTCTTTGTCGGAAAATTGTGAGGAACGGTATATAGCTTTTTTATCCTTTAGCTGTCTTATTTAGAAATCAAATGGGAGGTAGGTTTGTGTGACCCAGTTCCCAGCCTGACTTTTCCCTTTGGCATAGTGAGTTTGGGGTCCTGAGATTTATTTTCTTTCCACAGAGATTTAAATGATTTTAAGATTACTTTTATATGAAAGAAATAGAGATTATTTCACAGATAAAATATATCGTGAGCCTTCAAGAATGAAAAGTATTGCCAAAAGAGGTATAGGTAAGGATATTCCAACAATAGGGATGGGAAAGGATATTCCAACAATAGGGAATTCAGTAGGTTTAAAAAAAAAAAAAGACAAAGGTAGATGAGCTTGAATTGAGTGTTACTAGTGCAATGTAGTTGAAAAGATGGAAAATGAGCTTGAAGATACAGGTTATGAGTACATTGCAAAAGGCTTAAATGTCAGGAGATAAAGAGTTGGTACTTAAGAAAGAACATTAGTACATTCACAAGTTAAATTTGAACATGAAAAGAGTAAACTAGGAAAATCAAAGAAGTTTGGGCTTTCCAGATATGCAGAAAAAGCTGATCTGCATAGTTCTAAAACTTTAATATCCCCAGTTTCACACACTGTTTTGGTGGGACAGGACACTATACCAACTCTCCAAGACAAAATACAATTTAAGGCATTGCAGGTGGATTGCTTGAGCCCAGGAGTTTGAGACCAGCCTGGATGACATGCAAAACCCCATTTTTACAAAAAAAAAAATGCAAGAAAATTAGTCAGGCATGGTGGCATGCACCAGTAATCCCAGCTACTCAGGTGACTGAGGTGGAGGGATCTCTCGAGCCCAGAAGGTTGAGGCCACAGTGAGCCATGATTGCATCACTGCATTCTGCCTGGGAAACAAAAGCAAGACCCTGTCTCAAATAAAAAAATTAAAAATTAAAAATAGAGCCCAAGCCGATCAGGGCAGAAGTGATACCCCAGCAGAGCACAGCTGCTCTATGAAAGTGCGGCCAGACTGCTTCAAGTGAATCCCCAATACCATTCCTCCTCACTCGGTAGAACCTCTGAACTGGGGCCTCAAGCCACCCCTGCAGGTGTTCTTCAGTCAAAAGAAATTTGAATTCTCCTTGAGATGAAGTCCTCAGGGGAGGGGAGGGATGGGCCACCATGTCTGTAGTTTGGGGAACTCAGTCATTCCAGCCTACGGGCTTTGAAGAGTCCAAGCCAACCAGGGGCAGAAAGGACCCCCAAACTCAGCACAGCTGCTCTACCAAAACATGGCCAGACTGCTTCTTTAAGTGGGTCCCCGATCCTATTCCTCCTCACAGGGTGGGGACCTCCCAACCGGGGCTTCCAGCCAACTCTTACAGGTACATTCAGGCTGCAACAGGTTTGTACCTCTCTGGGATGCAGCTCCCATAGGAGGGGGCAGGCTGCAAACATGACTGTTTCACAGCCTTCACTGATGATACTTCCAATAACTGGAAAATCGGAGGCAACTAGGGACTTGAGTGGACCCCAAGCAAACTTCAGCAGCCATACAGAAGAGTGGCCAGATTGTTAAAAGAAAAAAAAAAAAATCCAAAAGTCAGCAACCTCAAAGATTAAAGGTAGATAAGCCCACAAAAATGAGAAAGAATCAGTGTAAGAACACTGAAAACTCAAAAAGCCACAGTGTCTTCTTTCTTCCAAATGACCACATCACCTCTCTAGAAAGGGTTCAGAACTAGGCTGAGACTGAGGTGGTTGAAATGACAGGAGTAGCATTCAAAATATGAATAAAAACTAACTTCACTGAGTGAAAGAAACATGTTGTAATCCAATGCAAGAGGGCTAAAAATCATGACAAAACATTTCAGGAGCTGACAGACAAAATAGCCAGTACAGAGAAGAATGTAATGAACCTGAGAGAGCTGAAAAACATACTATAAGAATTTCATAATGCAATCACAAGTATTAGTAGCAGAAAAGACTAAGTGGAGAAAAGAATCTCAGAGCTTGAAAACTGTCTTTCTGAAATAACACAGGCAGATGAGAATAGAGAATAAAGAATGAAAAGGAAATAATAAAATCTCCAAAAAATATGGGATTATGTAAAGAGACCAAACCTATGACTGACAGGTGTACCTGAAAGAGATAAGAGAATGGAACCAATTTGGAAAATATATTTTAGGATATCATCCATGAGAACTTCCCCAACCTAGCAAGACAGGCTAACATTCAAATTCAGGAAATGCAGAGAACCCCAGTAAGATACTCCATGAGAAGATCATTCCCAACATAATGTCAGATTCTCCAAGGTCAAAATGAGAGAAAAAATTTTAAGGCCAGCTAGAGAGAAGGGCCAGATCACCTAAAAAGGGAAGCCCATTAGACTAACAGCAGAGCTCTCAGAAGAAATCTTATAAGCCAGAAGAGATTGGGGGCCAGTATTCAACATTCTTAAAGAAAAGAAATTCCAGGATGATTTCCTGAAGAGTGTTTTCCAACTTGGTTCCATTTTCCCCCTCACTTTCAGGCACCCCAATCAGGC
>NW_016805008.1:416374-442472 GCF_001698545.2 Rhinopithecus bieti
GTGCCTGTATGCTTACAGCGCAGTATTGGGGTGGGAGTTACCCGATTTTCCAGGTGTTGTGTGTCTCAGTTCCCCTGGCTAGGAAAACGGATCCCCTTCCCCCTTGCGCTTCCAGGTGAGGCGATGCCTCGCCCTGCTTCAGCTCTCGCTGGTCAGGCTGCAGCAGCTGACCAGCACCGATTGTCCGGCACTCCCTAGTGAGATGACCCCAGTACCTCAGTTGAAAATGCAGAAATCACCGGTCTTCTGTGTCGCTCGCGCTGGGAGTTGGAGACTGGAGCTGTTTCTATTCGGCCATCTTGCTCCGCCCCCTCAAGAAAAGAAATTCCAACCCAGAATTTCATATCTGGCCTAACTAAGCTTCATAAACAAAGGAGAAATCAGTTCTTTTTCAGATAAGCAAATCCTGAGGGAATTCATTACCACCAGACCTGCCTTACCAGAGCTCCGAAGGAAGAACTAAATATGAAAAGGAAAAACCATTACCAGCCACTACAAGAACACACTGAAGTACACAGACCAGTGACACTATAAAGCAACCACATAAACAAGTCTGCAAAATAATCAGCTAACATCATGACGACAGGATCAAATCCACACATATCAATACTAACCTTAAATGTAAATGGGCTAAATGCCCCAATTAAAAGACACAGAGTGGCAAGCTGGATAAGGAGTCAAGACCCATCAGTATGCTGTCTTTAAAAGACCCATCTCACATGCAATGACACACATAGGTTCAAAATAAAAGGATGGAGGAAAATCTACCAAGCAAATGGAAAACAAGAAAAGCAGGGGTGGCTGGGCACAGTGGCTCACCCCGTAATCCTACACTTTGGGAGGCCGAGATGAGCAGACAGCTTGAGGTCAGAAGTTCAAGACCAACCTGCCCAACATGGTGAAACTGTGTCTCTACAAAAAATACCAAAAATTAGCCAGGCATGGTGGCATGCATCTGTAATCTCAGCTACTCAGGAGGCTGAGGCATGAGAATTGCTTGAGCCTGGGAGGCAGAGGTTGCAGTGAGCTCAGATTGCACCACGGTACTCCAGCATGGGTGACAGAATGAAATTCCATCTCAAAAGAAAAAAAAAAGAAAAAAGAAAAAGCATAGATTGCAATCCTACCTTCTGACAAAATAGACTTTAAACCAACAGAGATAAAAAAAAAAAGACAAAGAAGGTAAAGTGTTCAATTCAACAAGAAGAGCTATCCTAAATATATATGAACCAAAGGCCAGGCGTGGTGACTCACGCCTGTAATCCCAGTACTTTGGGAGGCCGAAGAGGGTGGATCACCTGAGGTCAGGAGTTCAAGACCAGCCTGATCAACATGGAGAAACCCCGTCTCTATTAAAAATACAAAATTAGCCAGGTGTGGTGGTACATGCCTGTAATCCAAGCTACTCGGAAGGCTGAGGCAGGAGAGTCACTTGAACCCAGGAGGTAGCATTGTGAGTATGAACTAATACAGATAATTAGTACTAGCACAGTGGGGTACTGCTATAAAGATAAAGTGAAAATGTGGAAGTGACTTTGGAACTGGGAAACAGGCAGAGGCTGGAACAGTTTGGATGGGTCAGAAAAAGACAGAAAGATGTGGGAAAGTTTGGAACTTTCTAGAGACTTGTTGAATGGTTTTGACCAAAATGCTGATAGTGATATGGACAATGAAGACCAGGCAGAGGTGGTCTCAGATAGAGATGAGAAACTTATTGGGAACTGGAGAAAAGGTCACTCATCATATGCTTTAGCATAGAGACTAGGGGCCTTTTGCCCCTGCCCTAGAGATCTGTAAAACTTTGAACTTGAAAGAGATGATTTAGAGTATCTGGCAGGAGAAATTTCTAAGCAGCAAAGCATTTAAGCTGTGACCTGGCTTATTCTGAAGGTGTTCAGCTATATGTGTTCACAAAGACATGCTCTGAAATTGGAACTTATGTTTAAAAGAGAAGCAGAGCATAAAGGTTTGGAAAATTTGCAGCCTGACCATGTGGTAGAAAAGAAAAACCCATTTTCTGTGGACAAATTCAAGCTGGCTGCAGAATTTTGCATAAGTAATGAGGAACTGAATGTTAATAGCCAAGACCATGGGGAAAACGTCACCAGGGCATATCAGAGACCTTCACAGCAACCTCTCCCATCACAGGCCCAAAGGCATAGGAGGCAAAAATGGCTTCACTAGCCAGGCCCAGGGCCCGGCTGCTCTGTGCAGCTTTGGGACTTGGTACCCTGTGTCCCAGCTTCTCCAGCTCTAACTATGGCTAAAAGGGACCAAGGTACCACTCAAGCCATTTCTTCAGAGGGCGCAAGTCCCAAGCCTTGGCTTCTTCCACATGGTGTTGGGCCTATGGGTATACAAAACACAAAAGTTGAGCTTTGAAACCTCCACCTAGATTTCACTGAATGCATGGAAACACCTGGATTTCCAGGCAGAAGTCTGCTATGGGGACAGAACCCTCATGGAGAACTTCTACTAGGGCAATGCAGAGGTAAATGTGGGATTGGAGCCCACACACAGAGTCCTCACTGTGGCACTGCCTAGTGGAGGTATGAGAAGGGGCCCACCATCCTCCAGACCCCAGAATGATAGTCACTGACAGCTCGCACCATACACTTGGAAAAGCTGCAGGCACTCAATGGCAGGCTGTGAAAGCAGCCACAGGGTCTATACCCTGCAGAGCCACAGGGGTGGAGCTGCCCAAGGCTGTGGGAGCCCACCCCTTGCATCAGCATTCCCTGGATGTGAGACATGGAGTCAAAGTAGATTATTTTGAAGCTTGACGATTTAATGACTGCCTGGCCAGGTTTTGGACTTGCATGGGGCCTGTGGCTCTTTGTTTTGGCCAATTTCTCCCACTTGGAATGGGAACATTAATCCAATGTCTGCACTCCCATTGTACCTTGGAAGTAACTAACTTGTTTTTGATTTTACAGGTTCACAGGCAGAAGGGACTTGCCTTGTCTCAGATGAAACTTTGACCTTGGACTTCTGAGTTTAATGCTGGAATGATTTAAGACTTTGAGAAAGTGTTGAGAAGTCATATTTGGTTTTGAAATGTGAAAAGGACATGAGATTTGGGAGGAGGCATGGACAAAATCATATGGTTTGACTGTGTCTCTTCCAAAATCTCATCTGAAGTTGGAATCCAAATTGTAATCCCCGTAAATTCACTGAGGGACCTTGTGGAAAGTGATTGGATCATGGGGGCAGTTTCCTCCATGATGTTCTCATGATAGTGAGGGAGCTCTCATAAGATCTTGGTGTTTGTTAAGTGTCTAGTAGTTTCCCCTGTGTTCTCTCTCCTGCTACCTTGTGAAGAAGGCGCTTCTTTTCCCTTTACCTTCCACCATAATTGTAAGTTTCCTGAGGCCTCCCCAGCCATGCAAAACTGTGAGTCAGTTAAACCTCTTTTGTTCATAAATTACCCAGTCTTGGGTAGTATCCTTATAGCAGTATGAGAACAGACTAATAAAATAATATACAAAAAAAAACTCAAGATGGGTTAAATATTAAAATATAAAACCCAAAACTATAAAAACCCTGGAAGGCAATGTAGGCAATAACTTCAGGACATAGGCACAGGCAAAGATTTCATGACAGACACCAAAAACAATTGCAACATAAGGAAAAACTGACAAATGAGATCTAAACTAAAGAGCTTCTACACAGCAAAATAAGCTATCAACAAAGTAAACAGACAATCTACAGAGTGGGAGAATATTTTTGCAAACTATGCCTTAGACAAAGGTCTAATATCCAGCATCTATAAGGAACAAATTTACAAGATAAAAAACAAACAGCCCCCATAAAAAAAAGTGGGCATACAACATGAACAGACACTTCTGAAAAGAAGATGTATATGTAGCCAACAGCATATGAAAAAAAGCTCAACATCACTTCTCATTAGAGAAATGCAAATCAAAACCACAATGAGATAACATCTCTCATGAGTGAAAATGGTTACTATTAAAAAGTCAAACAACAGCACATGCTGGTAAGGTTGTGGAGAAAAAGGAATGCTTATACACTGTTGGTAGGAGTGAAAATTAGTTCAGCAATTGTGAAAGACAGTGTGGCAATTCCTCAAAGACCTAAAGACAGAAATACCATTTGATCTAGCAATCTCATTACTAGGTATATACTCAAAGGGATATAAACCATTCTATTATGAAGACACATGCACATGTATGTTCACTGCAGTGTTATTCATAACAGTAAAGACATGGAATCAACCTAAATACCCATCAGTGATAGACTAGATAAACAAAATGTGGTACATATACACCATGGAATACTATGCAACCATAAAAAAGAACAAGATCATGTCTTTTGCAGGGACATGGATGGAACGGGAGGCCAGTATCCTTAGCAAAGTAACACAGGAACAGAAAACCAAATATTGCATGTTCTCACTTATATGTGGAAGCTAAGTGATGAAAACACATGGACACATAGAGGGAAACAACACACAGTGGGGCCTTTCAGAGGGTGGAGGGTGGAAGGAAGGAGATAATAAAAAAAAAAACTAATGGGTACTAGGCTTAATAACTGGGTGATGAAATAATCTGTATAACATACCCCCCATGACACAAGTTTACTTATGTAACAAACCTGTACTTGTACCACTGAACTTAAAACAAAAGTTTAAAAAAAGAATAAAAAGAGCTTTAAATAATGAAAGGATGGAAGTTGAATGAGAGAGTAGTGCCTGTCCTACTTTAGGTACCATGAATTATTTGGAGGTACTTACAAAATTCTTTGAAATTTATTTCTTCTGCTCTTCAATTTAATTATTTTCATCAAGTATGTGCTATGCACAAAGCACTGAGGCAGAGGCTGGGAATTACAGGTAAAATACAATTCAAGGCAGCAGCACCAGACATCACTGAGCTTACAGTCTATCAAGGGATACTGACCAATAAACAGTGATCATAATAGAAGAAGTATGTCATATTGTGGGGACACTTAGGAAAGATACCTATCTCAGAATTGGGTTACTCAAGCAAAATTTTATCATTGTGAAAACCATATTTTCCATTAACTCTTTGGGCTATGTTGCAATAAGTCTTGATTACCTATTAGAGTGTACCATAGAAAAGTGGTCTAAAATTGAAGAGTCAGCTCAAAAAAAAGAAAAAAAAAAAAAACATGAAAAAAAAAATCAAAATAAAGCTCAGGCATTTACTTTAAAGTAAAAATTATACTTACAGAAATTTATCCTGAGGAAACAAATGTACAAATGTCTACATAAAACAGAGGACTATGCAAATTTACTAATGTAAAGGCATCTGCCTTTTATTTGGCCTGGTTATAATTTTATAATTTAATTGGACATTTAATTGGACTTGGCAAAACAGATGCAAAACCATAATCCAACTATATACTGCATATAAGACAAAAACTATTGTTAAATAATTTTAACAATTATTTTAAATTTATTTTAAATAAATGATAAAACATATACCTTGAAAACAGTAACCAAAAGAGAAGTAGAGTGGATATGCTAATATCAGACAAAATAGCCTTTAAGACAAAAATTGTTACCAGATAAAAGAAGGATGTTCAAAATGACAAAATCAAGAAGATATAACATTTATAAATATATATGCACTTAACAACAGAGCCCCAAATTTGAGAAGGAAAAGTGACAATTAAAAGAGAAATATCAATGATAATAGCTGAAAACTTTAAGATCCCATTTCAGTAATGAATAGAACAACCAGAAAGAACAGCAACAAGAAAATAAAAGACCCGAACAACACCATAAGCCAACTAGACCTAGAAGATATCTATTTAACGTTCCATACAACAGAATATATATTTTTTTCAACTGCAAATGAAACACTTTTCAGGAGAGACCTGGAGAGAGGTGAAATCTAGATGGAGGTTCCCAAACCTCAATTCTTCACTTCTGTGCACCTGCAGTTCCAACACCCTGTGGAAGCCACCAAGGGATGGGGCTTGCACCCTCTGAAACAATGGCCTGAGCTACATCTTCTCCCCTTTTAGCCACAGCTGGAGCTGAAGCAGCTGGGACACAGGACACCAAGTCCTGAGGCTGCACACAGCAAAAGGGCCCTAAGCCTGGCCCACAAAAATCACTTCTGACACTAAAAACTATCAGAACAACATAATGGAAACTGCCCCCATGATCAAACCACCTCCCACCAAATCCCTCCCTTGACACGTGGGGATTGTGGGGATTACAATTCAAGATGAGATTTGGGTAGGGACACAGAGCCAAACCATATCATTCCCCCTTGCTGTTTTTGTGATAGTGAGTGAGTTCTCATGCAATCTGGTTGTTTGAATGTGTATGGCACTTACCCCTTCCCTGGGTCTCTCTCTCCTGCTCCACCATGGTAAGAAGTATTTGCTTCACCTTCACCTTACACCATGATTGTGAGTTTCCTGAGGCCTCCCAGTCATGCTTCCTGTTAAGCCATGCAGATCTGTGAGTCAAACCTCTTTTGTTTATAAATTACCCAGTCTTGGGTAGTATCTTTATAACAGTGTGAAAACAAACTAATACAGTAAATTGATACCATGGAGAGTGAAGTACTGCTATAAAGGTAACTGGAAAATGTGGAAGTGACATTGGAACTGGGTAACAGGCAGAGATTGGAACAGTTTGAAGGGTTCAGAAAAAAAGATAAAAAGATGTGGGAAAGTTTGGAAGTTCCTAGAGACTTGTTGAATGGTTTTGACCAAAATGCTGATAATGATGTGAACAAGGAAGTCCAGGCTGAAGTGGTCTCAGATGGAGATAAGGAACTTCTTGGGAACTGGAGCAAAGGTCACTCTTGCTATGCTTTAGCAAAGAGACTGAAAGCATTTTGCCCCTGCCCTAAAGATCTCTGGAATTTTAAACTTAAGAGTGATGATCTAAAATTGGAACATGTTTAAAAGGGAAGCAGAGAACAAAAGTTTGGAAAATTTGTAGCCTGACAATGCAATAGAAAAGAAAAACTCATTTTCTGAGGAGAAATTCAAGCCAGCTGCATAAATTTGCATAAATAATGAGAAGCCCAAGGTTAATAGCCAGGACAAAGAAGAAAACGTCTCCAAGGCATGTCAGAGATCTTAACAGCAGGCCCTCCCATCACAGGCCCTGAGTCTTAGGAAAAAGAAATAGTTTCATGGACCAGGCCCAAAGCCCTGCTGCTATGTGTAGCCTTGGGACATGGTGACCTGGATCCCAGATGTTCCAACTCTAGCTGTGGCTAAAAGGGGCCAAATATAGCTTAGGCCATGGCTTCAGAGAATATAAGCCCTAAGCCTTGGCTTACAGAGAATGTAAGCCCTAAGCCATGTGGTGCTGGGCCTGCAGGTGCAGATAAGTCAAGGATTGAGGTTTAGGGACCTCTGACTAGATTTCAGAGGATGGATGGAAATGCCTGGATGTCCAGGCAGAAGTCTGCTGCAGGGGTGGAGCCCTCATGGAGAACCTCTGCTAGGGCAGTGTGGAAGGAAAATATTAATTTGGAGCCCCCACAAAGAGTCCCCACTGTAGCACTGCCTAGTAGAGCTGTGGGATACAGCCACCATCCTGCAGACCCCAGAATGACAGGTTCACTGACAGCTTGCACCTTACACTTGGGAAAGCTGCAGGCACTCAATGCCAGCCCATGAAAGCAGCCAGGAGAGGGATTATAACCTGCAAAGCCAAAAGGGCATAGCTGCCCAAGACCATAGGAGCCCACCCCTTGCATCAGCGTGCCCTGGATGTGAGATATGCAGTCAAAGGAGATCCTTTCAGAGCTTTTAATTTTAATGACTGCCCTGTTGGGTTTGGGACTTGCATGGGGACTGTGGCCCCTTTGTTTTGGCCAATTTTGGAATAAGAGAATGTATCCAATTGTATCTTGGAAGTAACAAACTTGTTTCTGATTTTGCAGGCTCATAGGCAGAAGGGTCTTGCCTTATCTGAGATGAGATTTTGAACTTTTGATCTTTAGGTTAATGCTGAAATGAGTTAAAACTACGGGGGACTGTTGGGAAGGCAAGATTGTGTTTAGAAATCTGAAGACATGAGATTTAGGAGGGGCCAGGAATGAAATAATATGGTTTTGCTCTGTGTCCCCCAAATCTCATCTCAAGTTGTAATCCCCATAATCCCCACGTGTTGAGGGAGGGACAGGTGGGAGGTGATTGTATCATGGAGGTGGTTTCCCCATGCCATTCTCATGAGAGTGAGTGAGTTCTCACAAGATATGATACTTAAAAGTGTTTGACAGTTCCTGCTTCACACACACACTCTCTCTTGCTCTCTCTGTTGCCACCTTTTGAAGAAGGTTTCCTCTTCCACCATGATGTATGTCTCCTGAGGCTCTCCCAGCAATGCAGAACTGTGAGTCAATTAAACCTCTTTTCTTTATAAATTACCCAGTCTCAGGGAAGTTCTTTATAACAGTGTAAAAACAGACTAATAAAGGGAAGTCATCTCCCATGATTAAAGCACCTCCTACGAGGCCACTCCCCTGACATGTGGGGATTACAATTTGAGATGAGATTTGGGTGTAGACACTGAGCCAAACCATATCATTCTGCCTCTGGCCCCTCCAAAATCTCCTGTCCTTTTCACATTTCAAAACACAATCATGCCTTCCCAACAGGCCCCCAAAGTCTTAACTCATTTCACATTAATCTAAAAGTGAAAAGTCCAAAATCTCATCTGAGGCAAGGCAAGTCCCTTCTGCCTATGAGCCTGTAAAATCAAAAACAAGTTTGTTACTTCCAAGACTCAATGGGGACACAGGTATTGGGTAAATGCTCCCATTCCAGATAGGAGAAATTGGCTAAAATAAAGGGCCTACAGGTCCCATGCAAGTATGAAACCCAGCAAAGCAGTCATTAAATCTAAAAGCTCCAAAATAATCTACTTTGACTCCATGTGTCACATCCAGGGCATGCTGATGGAAGGGATGGACTCCCATGGTCTTGGGCAGCTCCCCCTCTGTGGCTCTTGAGGGTACAGCCCCCATGGCTTCTTTCTTGAATGGCTGTTGAGTGCCTACAGCTTTTCCAGGTATACAATGTGTTATGCCCAGACCGTTTGTTCCCCAAAGAAGACCACCAGAGTCCAGAGTCAAAGCCAACCGGCAAGGATCTTTAATGCAAGTTCGAACTTGGCCCCTCCGTTTCACAACATACAAGATTTTAGATTTTAGATTTTACTAGACTATACATTAATATAATAATAAAATCTCCTTTTATAATTTTCAAAACATCTTGACAGCTGTAACACTAATTACTGAAGAAAAGTGTCCCGTATGCCAGGTAGCAGCAGGAAGGCAACTATTCCTATGTCAAAGAGTAGCTCCTATAATTAACATATATATAGTGTATGGTAGACAACATGGCATAAACTTCTTTCTCTTTGCTCGTCCTCACTAAATACAAATATAAGCCCAGGAAATAATGCAAGAAGGAGTTAAAAGAGAACACTGAAATATGGAAAGGGGAAGATAGACTGACAGGGACTCCAGGACTGGAAGAATACAGCAGTCATGACCTCTGACTCAACAGAAGGTAAACCAGGCAGGGCATTTTCCAACAACCAATCTATCAGCAGAAGGTAAACCACATAGGCTCATTTTATTCCCCAGTCCTAATGGGAGTCCCAACAACAATATTATGTGAGCCTATCAGTATTGGCAGATTGATCAGAAATCCCAAAGACAATAAAAGGCCACAGAAAGCACTCATTCTCTGCTGGGTCTGAGACTGTGCTCTCCTCCTGAGGGTGGTCATATAGCACCAGCAAAGAGGAATCACATCAAGTTCATTGGGCTAGCTTAGGAAGCCTTTTGGTCTTTATGGGCCAGAAAATCCTTTTTCCTAGGCAATACACACACACACACACACACACACACACACACACACACACACACACACAAAGTCTGCCTAGGAAGTACTTGTCAACCCCATAGAATTCCTTCCCCTAATTAGAGTCACCGGAAAGCCTGGACTGGGGAAGCTCCGTGACCCGCCTCAGGCAGCACCAGAAGGAATCCATGAGAGCTCAGGCAGTACCAGATACCAAACAGATGAAAACAGTACCATAAAAGCTCTTAAAATTCAACTTCTACTGGAACTGCAATCAACAAAAGTAGGCCAGGACCTAAAGACTAAACCTACAAGTGATGACTGCCTGGCCTGCTCAAATCAAGATTTAAATAGGACCCAAAGCCTTCTAACATCATAACCAAACTGTCCATAATACAATTTTAAAAATCACTCCTTATATGAAGAACCAGAAAAATCACAGCTTGAATGAAAAAAAAAAAAAAAAGCAATCAACTGACACCAACAGCAAGATTAATTAAATGCTGCAATTATCGGACAACGATTTTAAAGCAACCATCATAAAAATACCTCAACAAACTACAATTTTTTAAAAAGAGAAGGAATAAGGATGAATTGAATATATGGAATACAAAACTGTAAAAGTGATTTAAAAATACTTCAACAAGCAATTACAAATTTCTTAAATGAAAAAACAGGAAGTCTGGAGTATATAGCAGAATTTGTAAATAATAATAACCCAATGGAGATAATAGAACTGAGAAGTATAATAACTGGTGGGAAAAATCTCACTAAATGAGCTTGATAGTACATTGAAGATGACAAGGGACAGACTCAGTGACTGACAGAATGTATTCAATCTGAACAAAAGAGCTGATCTTAAAAAGTGAAGAGTGCCTCAGGAACCTGAGAGACAATTAGCAAAAGATCCAACTCATCATTAGATTCTCAAAAGGAGAAAAGAGATTGAGGCTGAAAAGGTGCTTGAAGAAATGGCTGAAAGGGTCCCAGTTTTGGCAAAGGACATATGCATGCAAATGCAAAAATCTGAGCAAATCTCAAATATGATAAAACAAAATTCAATCCAAGGACATTATAATCAAACTTCTGAAAAATAAAGACAAAATATTTTGAAAACAACCAGAGAGAAACAGTACATTGTGTATAGGGAAAACCAATTTGAATGACAGATTTTTCATCTGAAACCATGGAGGCCAGAAAAAATATAGTGCAATGTTTTTCAAGTGTTAAAAGCACAGTCAACTATGTATTTTATAATCAGTGAAACTATTCTCCAGAAACAAAGAAGAAATAAAGAAATTCCCATAGAGAAAGAAACTAATTTGCTGATAGTACACATTCATTCCCTTAAAGAATGGCTAAAAGAAATTCCTCAAACAGAAAAAAAAAAAATGATTAAAAAATGATAAAATGAAAAGAATGATAGTATTGAAATCCCTGTAAAACACTATCAGAAAGAATAACAGCATGGAATGGTTAAAGAAAGGGAAAAATGTACACAATGAGATAAGAGTATATCAAAATTGGCTGGGCATGGTGGCTCATGCCTGCAATCCCAGCACTTTGGGAGGCTGAGGCAGGCAGATCACTTGAGGTCAGGAGTTTGAGATCAGCCTGGCCAAGATGGTGAAACCCTGTCTCTACTAAAAATACAAAAATTACCCAGGCATGATGATGCACATCTATAATCCTAGCTAATTGGGAGGCTGAGGCATAAGAACCACTTGAACCTGGAAGGAAGAGGTTGTAGCAAGCTGAGATCGCGCCACTGCACTCCAGCCTGGGAGACAGAGTGAGACTCTGTCTCGAAAAAAAAAAAAAGCGTATATCAAAATTATTTAAATGATGCAAGTCTCCATAGTCATATATTATATTCCAAGCATGAGATACAGAATTCATGTAGTTTTTAAAGATTTCAAATGACAGATTACAGAGAATATAAGAAAAAATCTGTAATAGGTACAGTGGTTCCAGAAACTATGAGGTTTAACCTTACCCTACAGAAAAACTCAAGTGTGGCTTATTAAACTGTTGGGAAAAATGATAAGGAAAATATAATCTTGGAGCATCAGGAAGGAAAAAGAGTCACTGAAAAAACACAAATATGAGTACATAAAACAAACTCTCTCCCATGAATTTTATAAATCATATTGATAATTGAAAAAAATTATAATGCTATCTGATACTGAATATTATGATATTTAAAAGCAGAAAACATAAAGGAATTTAAACAGCAGTAAGGTAAACACTTCACTAGAAGTAGTAAAATGTTGATAACACTGTGATAAGAAACGTATATATATTATTATACACAGAGGAGCCACTAAGAAATATATACAAAAAATACACTAAAAATAACATAAATCAATCAAGATGGAAACCTAAGAAATGTTCAAATAACCCAAAAGAAGGCAAAAAGAAACACAAAAAAGAAACATCAGTAACAAATAAAAAACAACTAATAAAATGACAGACTTATGCCCTAAAATATTAATAATTACCTAAAATGTAAACTATCTAAAATCATTGATTAAAAGGCATAGATTGGAAAAGTGGATAGAAAAATATGTCCTAACTCTATGCTATTTACATGAAAGTCACCTCAAATTCAACAATACAGGTAGGTTGAAATATATACCACGCAATAAAAAAGAAGCTGTATTAATACCAGATAAAGTACACTCATATCAAGGAAAATTCACAGAAAATTACTAGGGGCAAAAAGGGATATTACATAATGATAAAAGGAGCAATCCACAAATAACTGAATGAAAAGGAAGATACAATAGATAAAAATATATGGGTTCAGCTAAAGTATTATTGAGAGGAACATTGATAATGCTAAATGTTCATGTCAGAAAAGATCTCAATTTAATAACCTAAGATGCTACCTCAAAAAACTAGAAAAAGAAAATTACAAACTAAACCCAAAGCAAGCAAAAGGAAAATAGTAAATATACGAACAAAAATTAATAAAATTGAAAACAGAAAAAAATAGAGAAAATCAATGAAATCAAAAGCTGCTTGTTCAAAAAAATTAATAAAATTAGCAAACCTCTAGCAAGAATGACTATATTTTTTAAAAGAGGAGAAAAGTTAGCAATATAAACAATGAAACAGAAAACACCACAACAGATCCTGCAGCCATTTAAAAAATGATAAAGGAATACTACAAAGTAATGCTTATAAATTCAACAACTTTGAAAAAATGTAACAATTCCCTAAACACCACAAATGCCAAATCTTGATTCTGATGAAGTGAATAACCCTACAACCATTAAGGAAATGGAATCCATAACTTAGGAGCTTCCAAAAAAGAAATCTCCAGGCTAAATGGTTCCACTGGAAAATACTACCAAACACTTGAAGAATAATTAACACCAATTCTGCATAATCTCTTCCAGAAAGTAGGGAACACTTCTAAGCTCATTTATGAAGTATTGTCTGAATATCAAAAATCATACAAAGATAGGATTAACCCAAAAACCATAGACTAATATCACTCATAAAATTTACACATAAAATCCCCAACAATATAAGCAAAAAAAAATCCTCAAATTGAGTAATATATAAAAGAACACCATGACAAATTGACGCTTATTTCAGGTATAAAAGTTTGTTTCAGCATTTGAAAATTAATGAATGCAATCCCCCATACTAATACCTAAAGATGAAAATTACCTGTTCATATCAATTGATGTATAAAAAGCATTTGACCAAAAAGAGAGAAAAAAATACCTCTCAGCAAGTTAGGAATAGAGTGGTACTACCTTTATTTAATAAAGAACATCCACAAAAAACCTACAGCTAACAACACTCATAGTACCTTTACAATCATTCCAAAGAAACTAAAATAATCAGGTATAATTTTATCAATTTTATCAAAACATGCACAAGATCTGTATGCAGAAAATTATTAAGTGCTGATGAAAGAAACCAAAGATCTACATAAAAAGATATGCATACTCTGTTCATAGTTTGAGGATTTAACATAGGGAAGATGTCAATTCTCCCCCAATTGATTTATAGGTGTCTTAGTCCATTCCAGCTGCTATAACAAAATACGATAGACTGGAAGGCTTATCAACAATAGAAATGTATTTCTCACGGTTCTAAAGACAAGGAGTTCCAAGATCAAGGTTCTGGCAGATCTGTTGTTTAATGAGGACCCACTTCACAGTTCACAGACGACCACTTTTTTGCTATGTTTTCACATGGTAGAAGGGAGGAGGGAAATCTGTGAGGTCTCTTTTGTAAGAGTGCTAATCCCATTCATGAGGGCTCTACTTTCATGAGCTAACCATTTCCCGAAGGCCCTACTGCCAAATATCATCACATTAAGGATCTGATTTCACCACATAAATTCTGGAGGGACATAAACATACAGTCTATAGCATTCTGCTTTTGACCTCCTTCCCCAAAATTCATGTTTTTCTTATGTGCAAAACACATTTGTTCCACCCTAACAACCCCAAAAGTCAAAACTTATCTCAGCTACAACTTTAAAGTCTAAGTCCAAAGTCTCAGTAAAATATCATCTAAATTAGATATGGAAGAGACAAAAGATCTAATTCATCCTGGGCAAACTTCTCTCCACTTGTGAACCTGTGAAACCAACATTTTATGTGCTTCCAAAATGCAATGGTGGGACAGGCATAGGATAGGCATTCCTATTCCAAAGGGAGCAATAGGCAAGAAGTAGTGACAGGTCTCAAGTCCAAAATCCAGTGGAGTTAATTCCATTAGACCTTAAAGCTTGAGAATAATCTTCTTTGGCTGTATGCTGTAACCTCAAGGTCCACTGGAGCAGAGGTCCTACCCAGTAGACACACTTGAACAGTGTTCCTGTCCACAAAGCTTTGCCAGGCCGGGGGACCCCAAGGCTCCATGTAGCACTGCTCCTATGGCTTTAGGTGGCCCTGTCTCACCCAGCAACTCTGTACCTTGGCCCCCACTCCCATGACTGTTCTCTGCCTGGGCCCTGTGCCTCAGCTGGGAGGCCTGATCCTTTGAAATCTAGGTAGGAACAACATGGCCCCACAGCTTTGCTGGGTGCAGCCATACCACACCAGGGCCCTCCAGAGCCACACCTGGAGCAGCTGAGGAGCATGGGCACTGGAGTGAAGTGAGCAGAGCCTGCAATGTGAGGAGGCACCAGGCAGGGTACACTGTGATCCTTCATATGCCAATGGCCTCTACACTGTGATGGGAGTGGCAGCTCTGATGATCTCTGAACTGCCTTCAGGGTCATTCTTCCATTTTCTTGAACAGCTCCTGACTTCTGTTTAAAGAGCTAACAAATCTCCTTATCAAACAGTCATTTGACCATACCCTTTGTGTTCTTTCTTGAACATGCTTTCTCTGTTTTTACAATATGAATAGGCTAAGAATTTCCCAAGCCTTTATGTTCTGCTTGCTTTTTAAATAACAATTCTGCCTTTAAGTCATTTCTCTCTTCTTCCATTTTACTATAAACGTTCAGGAAAAAACTGGTCACTTTTCAACACTTAGGAATTTCCTCAGCCAAAGTACCCAATTTCTTCACTCACAAGTTATACCTTCCACAGAATACTAGAACATGAGCACAATTCAACCAAGTTCTTTGCCACTTTATAACAAGAATGACCTTTACTCCATTGCTCAATAACATATTCCTCATTTCCATGTAAGATCTCAACAGAATGGCCTTCACCATCTATTTCCACCAACACTCTCTAAGGCGCTCTTCTTCTCTTTCTGAGCCTTTACTAGAACCATCCTTAATAGTCTGTTCACAGCAATGCAGGCTCTTTTTAGCATGCATGTCAAAACTCTTCCAGCCTCTACCCATTACCCAGTTCCAAAGCCACATGCATACTTTTTGGTATTTGTAACAGCACTACCCCCACTCCTAAGTATCAATTTCTCCCTCAGTTCATTCAGACTGCTATAACAGAATACCATAGATTACGTGGCTTATCAACAACAGAAATTTATTTCTCACAGTTCTGGATGTTGGGAAATCCAAGATCAAGGCGCCAGCAGAGTGGGAGCCCTCTTCCTGGTTCATAGACAGCCATCTTCTCACTGTGTCTTCACATGGCAGAAGAGGGAAGAGAAGCCTCTGGGGCCTCTTGTATATAGACACCCATCTCACTCATAAGGCCTCCATCATCATGACCTAATCTCCTCCAAAATACTGGTGAGAACCGAGAAATAGACCCACACAAATACACTCAATTGGTTTTTTACAATGGTACAAAAGCAATTCAATGGGAGAAGGGTAGTCTTTTCAACAAATGGCCTTGGAGCAATTGGACATTCATAAGCAAAAAAAATTGAACCCCAACCTAAACCAACCTAATGGAGAAAATCATCTGAATCTAGAGGTAGACAAAGAGTTCTTAGACTTGACACCAAAAGCACAACCCATAAGAGGAAAAACTGATAAACTGGATTGATTCAAAATTAAACATTCTTGCTCTTTGAAAGACCATTTTAAGAGAATAAAAAGACAAGCTATAGACTGGGAGAAAATTTTCCAAAGCACACATCCAACAAAGGACTGGTATTTAGAATATATGAAGAACTCTCAAAACAAAACAACAATCCAATTAGAAATGGAAAAAAGACACACACAGAGACATTTCACTGAAAAGGATATACAGATGACAAATAACACAAGAAAAAAAATGTTCAAATCATTAGCCATTAAAGAAATACAAATCAAAACTACAATGTGATATCATTACATACCTATCAAAATGGATAATTTTTTTAAAAAGTCTTAACATCAAATGCTGGCAAGGATATAGAGAAACTAGATCACTTATAATTGCGGCTGGGGAAACTCTGAAAAACATTTTGGCAGTTTCTTTAAGAACTAAGTATTTAATTATCACACATATCAGCAATTGCATTCTTGGGCATTTATCTCAGAGAAACAAAAATTTATATTCACACAAAAACTTGTACACAATGTATTCATGTTCATAATAGCACCAAACTGGAAACAACCCAGAGGTCCTTCAACAGGTTAATAGTTACACAAATTGTGGTACATATCCATACCACGGAATACTACTCAGCAATAAAAAGGAACCAATTATTGATATGCACAATAATCTGGATGGTTATCCAGAGAATTCTACTTTGTGAAAAAAAGCCAGTCCCCTAAACTCTATATACTGTATGATTCCATTTATATAACATTCACGAAACAACAAAATTATAGAAACAAAGAAAAGATAAGGGGTTACCAGGAGCTAAGGATGAGGTTATGAAGGGGAAGCAAAGAGGAAATGGATATGTTCACATAAAGGCAACACCAGGGATCTTTGTGGTGGTGGAAATATTCTCTATCTTGACTGGAGTGGTAGATACACAAACACACATGAGATAAAATTGCATAGAACACAATACACAAACACAAAGGAGTACAAATAAAACTAGGGAGATCCAAATAGGATGGATAAACTACATCAATGTCCATTTCCTGGTTATGATAATAGACTATGGTTTGCAAGATGTTACCATTGGGGAAAACTGAGTAAAGGGTACATAGGATCACGCTGCATTACTTCTTACAACTGCATGTGATAAAATCTCCAATTACCTTAAAATAAAAAGTTTAATTTTAAAGAATACATAATGCATATATAAACCACTTAGCATAGTGTTTAGCCTAGAAAAAAAATGTTAGCTATTATTGTTTTTCACCAACATGTTCAACTCTGGAAACAACAATTCAAGACAACTGTAAACACCAGAAGACCTTGATGAGGGGGACCTTCTTGACCTCTGCAAACCATGTTAATACTTGGGGATTGAAGAAATCAGAATCATTTACCATGGAGTACAGAAGACTAAAGGAAACATATCAGTCATTAAAAGAGCTGAAATAGTAGAAGCAACATACTCTATTAATTCCTAGAGCCACATTGGGGCCATTTCAAGAGAAATTTTATTTTTTGATATAAAATAAAACTATAACCATTCAAGCTGGCTCTTAACTAAAAGTTTATCTTGAAAATTTGCAATAAACCCCACTGGATTCATTAGGTAGGGACACAAATCAGGGCTTTCTCAGTGCAAACACCAGAGAACATGTATATGGTCCTGGCCAATGCCCATCATTCAGGGACGCCCGGGAGGAGATTCAAGCTTAGAGTCACAACCTGAAACCCTGCAATCATGATTCTGTGATTCTGCATGACAAAAATCAGAAAACTTTGGTAAAGCTACAGAGTTATATCTAAAATTTTAAAGTAAGGGAAGGGTGCATGGGGTTGGCAATAAAACTTTTGAAAAAATGAGTTTTTTTAAAGTGGACTATAAATATTATAGTTCAATTCAGTATTATATATTCCAGTTATGTAGTTACTGGGGCCAAAAGCAATTGATTAAAATATTAGCCTCTTGAAAAGTAACCAGATACTAAAGCAACAAAAAATAAATACTAGCCACTTAGCTCATAAGGGAATTATGATTTTCAGTTAGTGAGTGATCGCATAGCCTTTCATGATCTTGTAATAAAAGTACTCATACAGGCATAAGTCACCACTATGATCAGGCTTTGAAGCCCATAGTATCTCATCAGACTATGTAATGGGGATATTTATTATCTGTCCAAAGGAGCTGATAAGATTCTTGAATGTTTTAGTCATGTTTCAACACTCAGGCCTGCGTAATCATATCCCGACAATTAAGCAAATGAGAATTCTCACACTTTAAAAGCTGGTATATTAGTAGCTCTTAATATTTATTACACAAGTATATGTATTACTAGATTCTAGAGCTAATAAAGATGGTTTTAATGCTTCCAACTAGTATTTTCAATATTCAGTAAGGTAATCAATTTGTCCAATTTTAAGCAGCATAGCTCCATAAATGAGGTACTTGGCATGGAACCTGATTTGAAATGCATTCTTATCTCAAGTGATTGAATAGTTGTAATGAACATTTATAATTTGTGGTATATTTGTGGTATAGAAGGAAGTGGATTGAATTTCTCTATCAAAATTATGCATGGTTCAAAATCTTTTGTGCTCTAACACATAAAAACTGGCAGACAAATGCAATTACATTAAATGTGCTGTCATCCAGAACATATGAAGAATGCTATTTATCTAATCTTATCAATTTAAGCTGATTCTGCTACCATAGCTGAGTACAAATACCAGGCCATGACCATCACATTAATACCATGAGGCTATCCCAAATGCCATTTCTAGAAATCAATGCAGAGAATTTTATTGGGTCCAGGCTATTTCACTTGAAGGCAATTGTCAAATCAATCTGTGTCTAACTTAATTTGTAACTTGATTTATACCTACAATGTTTGCAGATTAGACAACTGATTAAGAAGCATTGATTTATTTGCGGAAAAATGGACCTTTCAATAAATAGCATTATCACTTTTCACAGAAATTAACACACTATTTCCAAAATATGCAAATTATTCAGTAGATTAATAAAGGAGAGTACCTTCTTTGCAGATAAGCAATTTCAGTGAAGATATTACTTATGACAATTCTGTGACATTTAGAAATTCCTGCACTTATCAGAATATACAAGTTGTAAATTTATACTAAATGATCTCATTATTGTATGTGGGGTGCAGTTTATTTAAAGATAGATATTATTCATGAAATAGCATGCTAGTTTAGCTTTGAAATCATCTCAAATGCAAATAAAGTTAATTGTTTTTTAAAAGACAAATACGTGGCTCATTTCACATACCAAGACTGTGTATTGTCATTATAAACTTGAATAATGTAAGCTGTACTTTTTAAAACTTAAGTTCTTCATGTGTTTTGCCCCAGATGATGAAAACTAACTTCTGTCCTCAGATTTAAAACTGAGAGCACAGGCAATTAAAAAATCCTGTATTTTCTTTTTATTGCTTAGAACTTAAGCAATAAAAAAAATTATTTCTCATCAACTTCATTCACCATTTTACATTTAAAATTGAATATAAATGTAATAACTAGCTATAAGTTGATTTTATTTGTTTTGTCACCCAAAAGATATCATTAGAATTAACTGATTTTTTTTTTTTTTAATTACGGTGAAAGTGGCTTTCACATTGGGCTGAAATTATAGACCAAGAACAGCTACATCTTTTTGAAAATACTATTTTGAAGTTTTCCAACTTGGTCAGGTGATCTTTGCCCCTTCCCAACCATCAATATGCACAGGATTAGAGAAATGGGTCAATTCTGTTCACTGAAAGAACAGTTACTTTCAGTCACCATTTGCTATACCCACATCTTCACCCACAATTATTTTCAACTCTCTTAAGCCATTTTTTGCCCCTACCACCACTGAATATCCTTTGACAAGGATGAAAATGACTAACCTCATAATCAGTATGGACTCTTTTCAGTATGCATCTCACTTCTCCTCTCTATAAATGAACATTGTAGAAGACTCTTTTCTATTTGGAACTCTTCTTTGAACTTGCAAAACACCACCTTCGTTTATTTCTTCTTACTCTTTGGTAATTCCTTCTCCATCTCTTCTCTGAGCTGCTTTCATTTTTCTCAACCCCTTAGTGTTAGTGGACCCCCACAAGTCTAGCCCTGGATTTCTTCTCAACCTTCTTGGATAATATCATTAACTTCTAAGCCTTCTATCACCATATATATGGTTCCCAGGCTTTCTTCTCCCATTTATTTATGAAATATTTATGAGCACTTTCTATATACCAGACTTTCTTCTGGGTTATGGGCATTAGGTCATATGCTGTCACTTGCCTCTTTCAAAGACTTCACAAATCCAACATCTCAAAAATACTACTTTTAGCTAAAATCTGCTTGCTCTTAGATTTCTTTTCGTGGAAGCAGGTGCCACCCCTTCATCCGGACCCCAACAGAATTAATCTAGTTTCTTCTTTCTCATGTCCACCAGTGAGTGAGCAGTCAATTTGATCTCCTTTATGCTTTTTATTTGTTGTTTCTTCTTTGCTCCTGCAGTATCTTATTATTTCTGTTGTTTCTGAAACTTGCTCTGTGTCTACTTTCAAAACCTTCCAATTCATCTTCCACAGTACTATTTTGCAAAAACATCAATTTAATATGTTGTTTACTGCTATAGTGTGAATGCCCCCTCCCAAACTCATGTTGAAATTTAATTGCTATTGTGATGATATTAAGAGGTGGGACCATCAAGAGATTACAAGGATATGAGGCCTCTGCCCTCATGAACGGATTAATGTTGTTTTGCAAGAGCGGGTTCATTATCATGAGAGTCCATTGTTATAAAAGTAAGTTCTGCTCATGGAGATACAGAATAGAAGGATGGTTACCAGAGGCTGGGAAGAGCAGCAGTGGAGGAGGTGGGTGTGATTAATGAGTACAAAAAAAAAAAAAAAGAAAAGAAAGAATGGGCCAGGTGCGGTGGCTCACGCCTGTAATCTCAGCACTTTGGAAGGCCGAGGCAGGCAGATCACTTGAGGTCAGGAATTTGAGACCAGCCTGGCCAATATGGTGAAAACCCTGTCTCTACTAAAAATACAAAAAACTAGCCAGGCGAGGTGGTGGGAGCCTGTAGTCCCAGCTACTCAGGGGGCTGAAGCAGGAGAATGACGTAAACCCAGGAGGCGGAGCTTGCAGTGAGTTGAGATCCGGCCACTGCACTCCAGTCTGGGGGACAGAGCGAGATTCCGTCTCAAAAAAAAAAAAAAAAAAAAAAAAAAAAAAAAAAAATACAAAAATAAGCCAGACATGGTGGCAGGCGCGTGTAGTCCCAGCTACTCAAGAGGCTGAGGTAGGAGAATCACTTGAACCTGGGAGGTGGAGGTTGCAGTGAGCCAAGATCATGCCACTGCACTCCAGCCTGGGTGACAGAGCAAGACCAAGAAAGAAAAGAGAAGAGAAGAGAGCAGAGAAGGAGAGGAGGGAGGGAGGAGAAGGGGAGGAGAGGGAGGGAGAAGGGGGAGAGAGGGGAGGAGGGGGAGGAGGAGAGGGGAGGAGAAGGGGAGGGAGGAGAAGGGGAGGGGAGAAAGGAAGAGAATAAGTAAGACTAGTATTTTGATAGCACAACAGGGGGACTATAGCCAGTAATAATTTAATTGTACATTTTAAAGTACCTAAAAGAGTATAATTGGATTGTTTGTAACACAAAGGATAAATGTTTGAGGGGGTAGCTATCCAATTTTCCATGATGTGATTATTACACATTGCATGCCTGTGCCAAAATATCTCATAAACCCCATAAATATATATGCCTACTATATACCCACAAAATTTTTTTGAAAAGGCAAGTTTGACCCTCTCCTGCTGGTTTGCTCTCACTTTCTCTTGCCTTTCTGCCTTCTGGTATGGGATGGTGCAGCAGAAAGATCATCACCATATGCCAGTGCCATGCTCTTGGATTTCCCAGACTCTAGGACAATAAGCCAAATAAATTTCTGTTCATTAGAAACTATCCAGTCTGTGGTATTCTGTTATAGCAACATACAATGCGTTAAGACACTTGCTGATCATATTGTTTATGAAAGCCTCAGAAAAACATCTAAACCCCTTAGCAAAATATAGAAGACATTTCATTGCTAGTTGTAGGAAATAATAGCTACACTTTATCAGTGCTTACTGCATGCCATTGTGCTAAAGCTCTAAAAACACAATTTATTGTTTATTTTCAAAAATTCTGTGAGAAAGAGGGTGGAATCATTATTCCCATTTTAAACATGATGAAATAGAGAATCTGAGAAATTAAATAATTGCTTAAAGTCACAAGCTACTAAGTGTCAGATGTGAGGTTCACCCAAATCTCCTGTCTCCCAGGCCCATGCTCTTAATCACAGTGCTGGACGACCTCCCTTGTTGCTCCAGGCCCATCACTTGCCAGTACTCTCCATTTTAGCCATGGCAACTCCTTTGGAAGATCCCAACATGCTTATCCAGGCTGCCACCCAGAATGTCTTTTCTTACTTGTACTCTTGTAGAAAACACTGACTCCTCTCAAGCACTTTATAAGGAATGGTTTCTAAATCTGCTCTGAAAGCAATTTCTAAGAACTTTCTAAAATGCCACAAGCAGTAACAGGCCTTGGTGTCATTTCATAGCCTCCGGATGTATATGATATTCGGGGGCAGCTCTTACTTGGCACAAATAGAGACAGAACATTTCTTAAAGGAGCCCATTAATTTATATGTATAACTCATAAAGTAGGTAATAATTTTGGCCAATAGCTTTGGCAGATGATAACAGCACAGGCAAATAGCCTTCAAAAATGAACACATATACATTTATACACTTACAAAAGTAAATGTGAACTAATTTGGGGGGTACTATATGCAAGCAAAAGAACATTATCTTTGGAGTCAGACCCACTTGGATTTAAAATTTTCTACCACTTACCATATATGTATTCTAGGGTGTGATACTTAGCCCTCTAAGCCTCAGTTTTTCCATTTTTAAAATAGGAGTGAAATGACTACATCATAGGGCTTTGCGAGCATTAAATAAGAAAATGCTTATAAAGATCCCAACGTGGCTCCTGGAAGAGAAACATTTTAGTTGCTTTCCAAACCTCATTTCTCCCCTTTCCTCAGTGCTGCAACTCAAAAACGCCAGCATCAACTATACTACAGACTCTTTAATGAGATCTCATGGGACAACCAAAATATGTCATGTCTACTATTTTACTGTACCCTGAAAAAAATCTAGACTGCCACATTTAGTGACTGGAGATGGCAGGAAGTTGAAGGGTTCATTCAAAAAGACCTGGTAGATCTTTTTTATGAAAAGCTGTCAAATATCACATCTCCTACTCATGATCAATATTTATATCTGCATTACTACAATGGGAGAATCCTCTGCTTCACAGAAGCATTGAAGATAACCCAGACACTCTTAGAAAAACATTGGGCCGGGCGCGGTGGCTTAAGCCTGTAATCCCAGCACTTTGGGAGGCCGAGACGGGCGGATCACGAGGTCAGGAGATCGAGACCATCCTGACGAACACGGTGAAACCCCGTCTCTACTAAAAAATACAAAAAACTAGCCGGGCGAAGTGGCGGGCGCCTGTAGTCCCAGCTACTCGGGAGGCTGAGGCAGGAGAATGGCCTAAACCCAGGAGGCAGAGCTTGCAGTGAGCTGAGATCCGGCCACTGCACTCCAGCCTGGGCGACAGAGCAAGACTCTGTCTCAAAAAAAAAAAAAAAAAAAAGAACATTGGTGGGTGACCCTACGCCACTCATTAAGCACTCTTCTGCACAGAGCCTGTGGTGGACACCACACAGGCAGTTAACAGAGCTTTTCTCCATGAACTTGAAGTATGTAATTAAATGAGAGAGAGGAGAGAGAAACAGAGAGAGAGAGAGAGAGAGAGAGAGAGAGAGAAGCAGTCTCCCCAGCTTTGTCTCCGAACTTGAAAGTATTCTGGGTGGTAACAACCAGCAGGACTTCTGGCAGAAGTGGTGGAATCTTTGGGAGTTCGGAAGCACCAAATTGAGACTAGTATGTATGACTGTGTGGCAGCTGCAAACCCCACACAATGAGCATGTTGGCAAGTCATGCAGAAAATAGAGCCAGGAATAATACTGAGCAGCAGCAGAGCCTCTAAACCTGATCATTCCTCCACATATTTTAAACATATGTTTAGGCCAGCAGGGGTCACAGGGACATCTGAAAAGCCCCTTCCGAAGCTGTCAGAGACAACATTGGTAAAAGCCTCTTGATGCCTGAAAGTGCCAACAAGGGTGTTTTCCTCTCATGTGAGCATGAAATGTGCCGAAAGAATGCAGCATATAGACCCAGAGGGTGCAAGAAATGCAACCAAGAGACCAGGATATTTCAAAACTTTATTTAGCAAAGTTTGCAGTTCAGTGGAAGAAGCGTGTCTTCCACTGAAGACAGTGGAAGGTCAAGACACGATCTGAGGCGTGTCTCTGCAAGCTTACTGAACGATCACTTTCCTCATTTGGCCCTTTCTTTTGCTAAAATATTTTGCAAAATAATAATACACCATTGTTCTGGCCCTATTAATATAATAATTGTACAATCTTACCTTAAAAGAAACTTGGCCAAAACAAATGAAAGCACTTAAAAAATAAAGCAATCTTTTTTTCTTTTCTTCCTTTTTTTTTTTTTGAGACGAGTGCTCACTCTGTCACATAGGCTGGAGTGCAATAGTGTGATCTTGGCTCACTGCAACCTCCACCTCCTGGGCTCAAGCGATTCTCCTGTCTCAGCCTCCCAAGTAGCTGGGATTACAGGTACCCACCACCACACCCAGCTAATTTTTGTATTTTTAGTAGAGACAGGGTTTTACCATGTTGGTCAGGCTGATCTCAAACTCCTGACCTCAGGTGATCCACTTGCCTCAGCCTCCCAAAGTGTTGGGATTACAAGCATGAGCCACCGCGTCTGATCCATTCCTTCTAAATAATTTAAAGTGAAATGGATATGTCATAAAAATTCACAGCTACAAGTGACACCAAGTCAGTACCCATATCTCTGAATGAAAGATCCAGTGTCACATTTCAACAAACTAGCACAGAATAATATTACAAAGACAGATTTTGAAATCCAAAAATCTGTTATGCTGACTTCATAATGAAAAGTTCCTTCTTAGAGTACTTATAAGTAACCATAAATTCAGCTATTATAGAAATCACTGGAAACCCAAGCCTCTTGCCTCTTGCCAATCACAATATCATTGCCCTATTTAATATCGTATGGGTGACACCCAAAATTTAGTCTCTCAAGCCAAAGGGAGGGCAATTATTCTTAGAATCCAGTAAAGTGATTTTGAAAAGCTAAGAGAAACTTCCCTGGGGAGACACAGACATGAGATTAAAGTCAAACCCACACAAGGAAGTTAACAAGATCTCACAAGTCAGAGCATTAAAAGTTTCCTACAGATGGATATGTTACTTTGCAGGACTGTAGTAATCATTTCACTATGTACAATATTTGCTATGTATATCAAAACATCATGTTGTATACCTTAAATATATGTATACAATAAAAAAAAAAAAAAAGTTGGCCAGGCATGGTGGTTCATGCCTGTAATCCCAGCACTTTGCAAGGCCAAGGCAGATGGATCACTTGAGGTCAGGAGTTCAAGACCAGACTGGCCAACATGGTGAAACCCTGTCTCAACTAAAAATGCAAAAATTAACCAGGTGTGGTGGTAGGTGCCTGTAATCCCAGGTACTTGGGAGGCTGAGGCATGAGAATCACTTGAACCTGGGAGGCGGAGGTTGCAGTGAGCTGAGATCGCACCACTGCACTCCAGCCTGGGTGACAAGCAAGACTCAGTCTCAAAAAAAAAAAAA
>NW_016805008.1:445917-451123 GCF_001698545.2 Rhinopithecus bieti
AAAAAAAAAAAAAAAAAAAAAAAAAAAAAAAAAAAAAAAAAAAAAAAAAACAGTTTCCGACAGTGCAGTACTATGGTTCTGTCAATAGCACCTCAAGAATAAAAGGTGAGTGTAATGATTGGTCCTGAAATAAGCCTGAAAATGTGAGAATGTATACCCAAAGAGCAAGGATACCAAATGTACATTTATTTCACCAGAACTTTTTTTAAAGAGTGGAGGTTTCCAGTCTGAATCACCTCTTGGGTTACTAAATTACATAAATTTATCAAACACATTTTCTATTATTGTGCTATATTTACCTCTTTCAAATTTAAAAAAGTATTCCTATTCCTCACATTCTAAAATATAATAACTAAATGTATTATCCTTTCCAATGCTTTTATTGATTGATTTTTTTTTCACTTTAACATTCTTCTGTGAGTCTTTCAAAACTGAAAAAAAAAAAAAAAAAAAAAAAAAAAAAAAAAGGCATACCCTAGTGCTTAAAGCTAAACTATCTGGGTTCCAGTCCCAACTCTGGCACTACTGATTAGATGGAGTCCTTGAGCAGGTAACTTTACTTCTCTGTACTTCAAACCGCTTACATTTAAAATAGGGTCATAATAACAGCTTTTAGTATTGTTGTGAGGACTTTAAACAGGTTGAAACATGCAGAACTTCAGGAACAGCACCCGGTACATCATTACACTTACTATGCTATGATCATTATGAATGTCGATCTTTGACATCTGGTCTTAAAATGGGCAGTATTTTCTGGAGAATGAATCTCTTCTACTTGTTCATTTTACCTATTATTACCATGTTTAGCCTGGCTAGATCTCAAAAAAAAATTAGTTTCAACAGATCATTTGGAGGCCAAATGTATAAAGAGTTAACTCAATTAGGAGAACCTGCTCCAACCAGGCAAAAGATAAGCAAAGGGAAGGATGAACATGTGCTATGATGGCTGGCTGCTTAAAGAGAAGAGCCAAAATAGTCTGAATAGAAATATTAGCAGACAAGAAAGCTCTATTTTCTGATATTATTCCAAATAAACAATGGAATTTTTTTTTCCTTTGAAGAATCCAAGAATGGCTTAGAAAATTGTCACATTTCATCATATTACAGTATTTGTTACTAAGCAAAATATTTTCTAGTGATGAATAACACTAGAAGTTAACAGAGAAGCTCTCTCCTCAGAACTACAAAATTTTTCTTTCTTATAATTCACAAATGTTTCAATAATATTGTTTTTTGTTTTTTTTTTTAAACTCTTGGATTTACTCTCCTGTAGAGAATAGCACGTTTTCTCCATGTCTCATCAGGATGGTGGGAACAGCAGCCACTGGAAATTCTGCCCACAAATATTCATAAACATACCATCCTGATATAGATACACCCTTCACAGTTGTCAAAGCACCTTCACTTACATTATCTCATGTAATCTTCACAATGATGAAACAGGAGGGGGGAGGTATATTTTTCCAATAAAAGAGAAACTGAAGCCCAGATAGATGGTTTCTCTGGTTTCTGATGCAATTGCTTCCTCTACCGATGTGTTCCCAAGACAGACCACAAACCTTACTTCCAGGCTGCACCCATGATCACTACACAAACTGCAGTGTTATTACTATCCCCCACCTGTGATCTATCTCCCTATTTCATCTCAGTGACAAAACTTCCTGGCCTATGTAGCTCGTTAAATCTTAACCCAATGCCAGAGTTCCCAAAGTAAGATTGTCAGGGGGGATTTAACCTAAGTCTTTCCACCAACTTATTGTTAGTAACATACATCTGCCCCAACAGATGATGATATTAGAAACCAAAATAACAATAATAACAATAATAATAGCAACTCTCAGGTAGCACTATGATAGACTTTTTATTTACATTATATTTATCCTCAAAACAACCCTAAAAGGTAAATTATTAGTACTCTTATTTTATACATGAAGAAACTGGGTCTCCAGGAAGTTGAGAACTTTAGTGGGGCCACAGAGCTGGTGGTGATTATGTCAGATTTGAAAGCCAACTTCAGCTGTATTCAACGTGCACCCACTTTTCATAATGGTGCATTGTTTTAAATCTCTGAATTCCCAATATCTGGCATGATGTCTACCACGTTGTTACTGCTCATTGACAGTGTTAGTAATTAAAGACAGAACCAATGTATTAGTCTGTTCTCACACTGCTGATAAAGACATACCCAAGACTGGGTAATTTATAAAGGAAAGAGGTTTAATGGACTCACCGTTTCACATGGCAGGGGAGGCCTCCCAATCATGGTGGAAGACAAATGAAGAGCAAAGGGACGGCTTACATGGTGACAAGCAAGAGAGAGCTCGTGTGAAACCATCACGATCCTTTATGAAACCATCAGATCATGAGACTTATTCACTATCACGAGAACAGCATGGGAAAAACCCACCCACATGATTCAATTACTTCCCACCAGGTTCCTCCCATGACACATGGGAATTATGGGAGCTGCAGTTCAAGATGAGATTTGGGTGGGGACACAGCCAAACCATATCAACCAAAATGAGATGTACATTCTCCTGACTGCATTGGAAATCTCAGTTTTCCTAGTTGATACTCACTGCCAGTTTTCTCTCCTGTGGGAGCTATCTTGCATTCCTCTTAATTCCGTGGCCTGGAGGAGTTGGTGTTGTGTATTCTACACTGCTGCTGCCAAAAAATTGCCCTTCACCAGCCGTGAGCATCCTCCGCTGAGGCACACTTGCTCCCTTATGCACTTTCCTACTTCTTTATCACCACCATCTGATGAACTCCAGGACACCTCCTCAATTCCTTAATAGCTCTAGCACCTAAGGCAAAAATCTACAGCTCCTCATCTGCCACCACAGTTTTCTTGACCTTCTCAATGTCAAACAACTACAACCGTGATCCACTTCAGCCACTTTGCAGACTATCATCTCTTGGAAATGCCCCAGCTTGACAGTTTTCATCTATCTATTTCCCTTCTCTGGCCTCCACCACTCATCTCTCCTTTATTGAACCTGATCATTTTTCTTCCACTTTCTTCAACAATCTGCAGCCTAATAAACCAATCTCCTGCTTCCCTCACACCTTTGCTCTTTCCTTCACCACACTCTATTCCCTCTACTACAGATACGCTCAATCTTTCATCACCTACAAAATCTTTCCCATAAGCCTACTCAAAATCAATTGTTCTTCTATATCTGCCCTTAATACTTGTCCATTTAGTTGAAACTTGTAATCTGAGTAAGTCCATATGTAGAAATTTAGCCTTGTAGAAATTTACTCCAAAACTATACAAAAAGGCATAAAAATACAATTACAGGTATGACATCTGCATCTTTCTGTGAAAATGCTTCAAATATCAGGAAAAAATGATGACATAACAATATCTCTTCACATTAGCAACTTGTTATCCAAATACAAGCAGATCAGGATAACTGGCCAGCCATATGCAGAAGATTGAAACTGGACCACTTCCTTACACCATATACAAAAATCAACTCAAGATGGATTAAACACTAAATGTAAAACCTAAAACTATAAAAGACCTGGAAGATAACCTAGGAAATGCCATTCTGTACATCAGCCCTGGCAAAGATTTCATGACAAGCATGCCAAAAGCAACTACAACAAAAACAAAAATTGACAAATGGGACCTAATTAAACTAAAGAAATTCTGCACAGCAAATGAAACTATCAACAGAGTAAACAGACAAGGTACAGAATGAGAGAAAATATTTGCAAACTATGTATCCAACAAAGGTCTAATATCCAGAACCTATAAGGAATTAAAACAAATTAACAAGCAAAAAACAAACAACCCATTAAAAACCGGTCAAAAGACATGAACAGACACTTCTCAAGAAGACATATACACAGCCAGTGAGCGTATGAAAAAATGCACAACATCACTAATCATTATAGAAATGCAAATCAAAACCACAATGAGATACCATGTATGTGAGAATAATTATTAAAAAGAATAAGAATTATTAATAAGAATAGTCAGAGTGGCTATTATTAAAAAGTCAAAAAATAACAGATGCTGGCAAGGTTGTGGAGAAAAGGGAACACTTATACACTGCTGTGGGAATGTAAATTAGTTTAACTATTGTGGAAAGCAGTGTAGCAATGTCTCAAATAACTTAAAACAGAATTAACATTTAACCCAGCAATCCCATTTGGGTATATACCCAAAGGAATATAAATCACTCTACCATAAAGACACACGCACACATATGTTCACTGCAGCACTATTCACAATAGCAAAGACATAGAATCAACCTAAATACCCAGTAACAGTCAGTAGAACAGATAAAGAAAATGTAGTATATATACACCATGGAATACCATAAAGCCATAAAAAAAGAATGAGATCATGTCCTTTGCAGCAAGATAAATGGAGCTGGAGGTCATTATCCTAAGCAAACTAACACAGAAACAGAAAACCAAATACTGCATGTTCTCACTTACAAGTGGGAGCTAAACATTGAAAACACATGGACACAAAGAAGGGAACAGCAGATGCTGGGCCTACTTGAGGGTAGGAGGAGGGAGAGGATCAAAAAACTACCTATTGTATGCTATGCTTATTACCTGTGTGATGAAATCATCTGTACACCAAACTCCAGTGATATGCAAGTTTTCTGTATAACAAACCTACACATGTACCCCTGAACCTAAAATAAAACTTAAAAATTAAAAATAACTAAATAAAATATATTGGTTTGAAAGACAAAAAATTTTTTAATTAGAAAAATACAAGCAATCACCTTTAAATTCAAGTTGGTAACTCTTTCTAGATTCACTTGATTCTGTTTTCGTAAGTCTCATGGAGAAGAGCTGCTTTCAGTGTTTTCCAAGGACCAATCCTTCCTTTGTGCTTACTCAGCATGAAACAGTCTCTTTGAACTTACAGTACATGAAAGTCTGACGTGTTGCTCTTTTGTAGTAACATTTCTCCAAACTATGTTTTTATCATTTCTGATGAAAGTATGTGTTCTTTCTCAGATATAACTCAGTTTAAAATAAAATACATACATTTATGCCCTAAAATGGGGTACTGTTACTTTAAACTACAAGCCTATTGATATTTAGGCAAGAAAATCTTTGATGAAAAGAAATCAAAATTGTTAAGTTTTGGAGTAAAATAGGAAGTTCTATCTTATGACTTTAGATAATTAAATTTAAAAAATTTTGATGTGAGATACAAAATTTAAAGAGT
>NW_016805008.1:451556-461741 GCF_001698545.2 Rhinopithecus bieti
TTATATTTATTATATTATGAGGCAAACATCAGGAATGCTGCAAAAAAAGAATGCTTTTTTAGTCAAGTTACTATGCCATGCCTGTTACTTTAGAACAATATTAAATCCAAAAGAAGATTTCATTTATATCAGTAAATATAAAATTATTCCTTGGTTCCTATCAAATAAATACCATACACCCTAAATGAACATCTATTGAGAATATAGCAACTGTTCTCTAAGATTGGATCCATCTTCCTCTTCTCTATGATTTACCTCCAGGGGGCAGTACAGTTTCGATGATGGGTTCTGGAATTTGACCACCCTAGCTAGAATCTCTGCCCTGTCAGTTTCAGTTATATAAACAAGGACAACTTATTTAACCTGAGCCTTAGTTCCTCATGCATAAAATGAAAAAGAATAGAACCTACTTCATAGGATTGTTATAAGAATGAAATGAGAAAATGTCCAGTATATAACAAGTACTCCTTTAACATTTGTTATGATTTATTAGCATTATATTAGTTTTCCCTGTGACATCATCATTAAACATAATTTATTAAACCCATCTATTTTAAGCACCTAATGCATGTAAGGCACTGTCGGTTATGATGCTAAAAATACAACACAATCCCTCTTCTCCATAAATTCTGTCAGGTGGGGAAAAACACACATATAAATTATAAATAGAACAATACAGTAAGACCAATATATGAAGTACTGCAAAAGTACAAGGAGGGTAGATGTCATTACCTCCAACAGGCTAAAAAAAAAATAAGGGGCTTCTTATCATTGCTGGAGGATGAGTACATGGATCAAATCAAGTTGGAAATGAAAATGCCCACCTCCCAGTCTCCTTCCCCTTAACGCTCCACCTGGCCTTGGGCACCATTCTTAGCTGTTTGGACAAAGGCATGTGACCTAGGCTCAACCAATTAGATGCTCTTGAGTAGACCTTTGATTCTTGAGAGACAGAGATGCCAAGTTGCTGGAAGAGTCAGAGATATTCTTGGCCCCGATAGCAGAGGCCAGAGGCTAGTGGCCAGCAGTACGCTGGTGTGTTGCCAGAAGCAGCACTTGAAATGGCAGCAGGAATAGTGACTGATCCTCAACAGGCTGCTTCAATGGCGTGATCTCAGCTGGATCCTCAGCTGTTTACCCTCCCTTGATTTTCTATCTCTTTCTAAATCTGATCTCTAGTCCTCTCACCAATTTGTAAGAAACTCAATATCCTTCCCACAAATTATTTTTCTGCCTATGTTGGACAGAGGTTTTCTGTTATTTGCAGCTAAGAACCCAGACTGGTACCTTGAGTCATGAAGTAAAACTTTCCAGTCTCATTGGGACACTGTCTCCAGCTTTCCAAATGACCTCTAATTGCCACTTTCTTCTATGTTAATTAAGATACTATTATGTTGCCTATTTCAGTGTAAACGGACTTCTTGATTGTGACATTTTATCTTAGCAAAACGTGTATCACAGAAAGTATTGTCTACATTTTCATTTAGCAAAATAATCTATTGTTTCTACTTGCCACACACAAAAAAATTCTGTTATTCATCCCTTCCACACAAGACTCCCCTACTCTTCTTTTTGTGATAAGCAATGAAGAAGAAATAAAATAATGTACAGGGAAGAACAATGCAAGGAAGTGAAGAAACAAGGAATCATTTATTGGTTTCCTGTAGAAATCAACAAGCCACTCTTATGATTGTATTCCTCTTAAATTGATCTAATTGGCATTTTTGTAAAAAGTCAAATATCAGCAACTAGTTGCTTGAAGTAGAAGTTTCAGACACAGGCACATCTCAGCCTGTGGACCTCTGCTGGAGGATGAACAGGTGAAAAGGATTGAGTTGAAAATGCCCATTTCTCTAGGAGCCTCTCAAGGACCAACAGGTAGGGAAACAACTCTTGGAGAATCTCTTACGTGATCACAGTAAAGAGAAAGATCCTGTACCCTGAACTACTACTGAAAAAAGAAAGATTAGCTGTCTTTCATTATTTGCACTGTAGGGTATACAGGCAACAAAACCCAGTGAGAACATTTAATAAAACATTGTCACTTTCATATCCCCAAATTTCTTCCTTGCCCTTTATCACTTCCCAGCTGTCTCCAGATTTTATTTTGTATCCATTTGAGCTATGAGGTCAGAGTTAAGCCTTCAGGAATGTGTCTCTCTATAGGCAGAAACCTGACTCTTCCTGAAAAAACCCTTAGTAGACCTTGGGAAAATTGCAGTTGCTATCACATGTACAGAGAGAGCTTTTGCAGTCACTGGACTTTAAATGTTCTTTTTGTTGGACTGCCAAAAGGTTACTGCTCCCTTGAGAGCTGAGCCAGTTCCTCTAAACCCCTCCCATTGACTCATATGTTTGTCTGGCTGCAGCTGCTAAAAAAGATGGAATTTAAAAGCTGCTACACAAGTGCAAAAGCAATCACCAAAACAGTGGCAATATCCTCAGGTCTTGGACTGAAAATATCCATACTGAGAAAGGCATAGTGTTGGGAGAAGAACATTAGATACAAAATACTGGAATACAGAATGGATAAAGATGAAAAGAGACAGGAAGGAAATCACGGGGTTCTCAGGGCTGGAAATTATTTTCTTCTGTGACCTTGCTAAAGGCCATCTCATGGATTTATTTTTTCGGCCCTGTGGTTAAGTTTTCTTTGACCTAGATTTACATGGAAGTTGGTATTGATAAGTTGTCCACCATTGCAATGTTATAATCATAGTTTTCAACAATGCTGAGAGAACTTAAAAAGTATATTATCATCATTATTATTTCCTCATTACTTCCATCCTAACAGTATCCCAGTTGGTATTTCCTAGGCAAAGTAAACATTTCTTAGCTCTCAAGTTCTTGTATACAAATCTCATGTTTCATTCGGCAGAGCCCTGAAAACATTGATAAGCCAGTACTGTTGTCATTCGGGACTCTAACACCATTTCTGCAGCCTCTCTTTACCCCTCCCCCTTCTATACTGAGAAGTGTTCTCAAGTTTTCCCATCTTTGCCATCAATCAGGAAAGTGATCTAATAAGCACTGATCCAAAGTGTGATGGAGAAAGGGTACTTCCATTCTTGGCAATTATTCACCTTCAAAAAGAGACAAAGGGAAATGATGATGGTCACCACACAGAAATTGCTAATAATAGGACTTATATTCAAAAGTTTGGGAGAGAATTAGATAAGGGAAGCCTTCCCAGAGACCTCTCAAATAACACTGTCGAGACACATAGAAGGTACGGCTCTCTAAAATACTGAAATGTTTTCCATGGATGCCTGTTACATTACAAATCCTGAACAGCTCATTTAATCCAAAAACAGCTGTGACACTATTTGCTGCACCCATTTCGCCCATGTGAAAGCCCATGCCCATAAATCAGAAATGTTATCTTTAGTGTTAGAGAATGCTCTCTTACCAGAGTCTGTCTCTTTCATAACCTTTCTTCATCCGTTATAAAAGCAGGGTGTTCTTTCTTAAGGTTTATTCATCCTAAGAGAGCACTTGAGAATTCCACTAACTGTATCTCACTTTCTTGTTGTGGCTGTAACCCTGTCACCACCTAACCCATTATTTTGCATGAAATGTCTCTGACAATACGTACATAATCCACAGGCAACTCCATTTGATGTTGTCTTTAGATCTTGCTTAGAGGGGTCTTGTCAATATCTCCATGGATTTATTTTCTGCCAATTTCTCTGTGTATTTCCACAAAGATCTGAAACTATTTATAAACTGTTTCACTTCCTGGAAAGTTTTTGTTACTCCAAGGAAACTTCTAAGGTTTTAGAGCATCACTTTGAAACTGGCTGCTTTGGCCCTGACCCTACTGTTGTGATTCTGAGGGAAAATGTTCCAAAAACTCATGTTTAAATAATCTCAGCTAAATTGCTTATGTTATTTCATAAAATCATTCCTCTGCAGCAAAACTGTAAACACTTAGAGGGTAGGAAATATGCCTGCCATTTGTTTGTTTGTCTGTTCACTCTTTTTTCATGAGTGATTACCATCATTGTCATCATCCATCCCAATGCCTACCACAGCTCCTCTGCATACAGTGGGGACACAACAACATTCAGGTAATGGATACTGAACTGAGTCATTCAATATTCACGGCTGTGTCTTTGTAGGCCGAACATTTTTGTCTATACAGACAAATGAAAATGGAGACGTTAAAATAGCTTGGACTATGCAATACAAACTGACACTTGTCTCCTAGCTAAGAAATATATCAGTGTAGAGCTGGTGAGGAATTATACTATTCACTTTCTAGAACGTTGGCTACCGACACTCCAACTTGTCATCAAATAGTTACACATCTCAAGGAGCTAGGTCTTTTTGCCCTTTTAAATCTCCAGTGAAGATGTAGAACAGAACTTCATGTTTCACATTCTTTATTTAGATGCGTTATAGCATCAGATGTTTCTTTCTGCCCTCTTTTTTTACTTTAGCCATTACTTCTCACAGTAGTGTTTAGAATATATGCACACAAGAATTAACTTATTGCTAAGCTTTTTAACTTAAGCTGTTATTACTCATTAGCCATCATTCTTGGTGTACATTTAAGAATTTTGACTTTAAATGTTACTTTTTAAAATGTAAAATTGCCCTTGTTAGAGTAACCTATGGATCAGCATGCAGTAAGGTGTTGCCTGCAAATATCTAGTCCTTTTTTGTGTGTTTTAAAATACAAATAAATCATTAGACTTAATGGCTATTGGACAAGTTAAATCCACTTTTACCTCATTATAATAGTTACATTTTCAACCCTATTTTAAATGGGGTTTACAGGACTCCAGGGCCTAGATTGGATCTTAATTTTGAGTAGTAACATTTAGGACATGGCTCGGCTCTTTCATGCAATATTAATGAGGAATATATATTTGTATATGTATATACTTGTGTATTTGCGTAGATATGTATTCATAGTCAAGATTTTGTTGATGCACTCCTATAAAGATCATCTGTCTCACCTGAATCCCAAACAGATCCAGATCCCTTTAAGTATAACAGAAAGCAAACTGCTTACAGAAATTAAAAAAAAAAAAAAAAATTCAGCATTGAGTACTTCTTCATGCCCAGGTACTCTGATTCTCCTAACAACCGTACCAGGTGGCCATTACTATTCATATTTTATAAAAGAAGAAACTGTATCACAGAGGAGTTATTTTCTCCAGCTCTAATGGCTAGTAAGTAAAAGAGCAAAAACTGCTGGACTGCAAAGCCAGTACTCTTTCCACTACACCAGACTTTCAGAGGACACAACTGAGAATCACAACAAAGAAAACTGCTTGCATAAAACTCTGTGACCCTGCAAAGTGCTTGCAAATATTTGTGAGATATTTTCTTGGAAGAATAAAACTCAATTTCCCACAAATACGATACTAATGTTTTTGTCACAAGCTAGAACACAAAGCTTGTTTTGCCTAAAATGTGTTTAAATAAATCACACTTTAGGATTAAAAACATAATAATAGTACTGCTAATGTCCATGTATTTCAATCTAAGTGCCTTACCCTGTGGCCATATCATAAACCTCGCCAAGTACTCTTTCTCAAAATACAATCACGGAATATGAGAATTAAAAGTAACCATATAAAAGGATGGCCAACCCTCTTAGTTTTCCCAGGACTTTGGGGGCTCCCAGGACAAGGGACTTTCAGTTTTAAAACAGAGACTAAAAAGATTCCTAGGACATTTCACTGCTGAAACTGGGAAAGTACCAAGCAAGCCGGGACAAGTTGATCATCCAGCAAACCATCTAGTCTAACCTCCTCATTTCGCAGGTGAGGAAGCCAAGATTCATAGAAAACACATGTGTTCATAGAAAAAACACATGCCACTTCTACACTTCTTCTCTTTTAGTCTTTATACAGATTCATTCAGCCTTCAGATATCCAGTAATTTCCCAGACTTAGTCACTAGTTTAATTGCTCATCATTTTCCACTATCCATTAAGATTTGTGTGTCAGGGACCAAATCTGTGTTCCCTTTGTATTTTCAGCACCTAGTCCAGTGCCTGACTCAGGGTACGCAACTTGATGTATGTTTGTTGATGGAAAAAAAGACGGAAAGCTGAGAGCTGCAGTAGGCAACATCTTTACCAATTAATTTTTCCTTTATTTCCTATATTTTATCTAATAGGCATGTATCACTTTATAATAAAAAATAAAAGGCACTTTTAAAAGAAAAATTATCACTGTCCTGTGTTCCCCTGATTAACCAGAGGAATGCTGATTCAGGAGGTGAAGATCATGCCATGGGATAAATTACTGTCTTCAGTGTCCTGCTTGCCAAGGTTTCTGCCGACGGTGCAACACCCGTGCATCGTATACTCCTCCCTCACTGTCCCTCACCTGTTGTCCTCACAAATTATTTGTGAAGAAAAAAAAACAGAGCGAGCAATCCAGCGAATAGATCCCAATCTTTGATTTATTACTGTATCACTGAATGGCCCCAGTTCCTGTTCATATTGAAACTTGAACTGACAGTGCAATGTGCTTAAAAATGGATGTAGCATTTGAGATATGAGATTTCAAAGCGTGGAGTTTTTCTCCAGCTGTGCTGCATCTCCACACTTGCCAAAATGCTTATGTTTCCACTTGGTGCTGCCGAGTTACATTTTCCCTCTTAAAAGAAGAGAACCATGTGCCAGAACTCATTAAGAAATAACCCAGTAATCAGGCTGGTTCCCAAGTAGCTTTTTGACACCAAGTAACTTGCTTTGATCCGTAGAAATGGTACATTATACTCACTATAAACCTTCAAGTGGGAAACACTGCCAAGAAATTCCAAGAGATGAAAACACCAGAATTTTGAAGTTGACCCACAACTGTTTCTTTATTTCACAGTACACTGTAATTCAAAGAGTTTCATTCATTTTGAAAGTGTTTCTACCCCACTTAAAACATCCTTTTCATTTTCCCCTCCTTGAAACTCACAGAGTATCATTGTCCTATAACTTGAAACTGTGCCCTAGAATTATTTTATTATAGTGCAAAAGTAGATGTCCAGAGATCCAAAGACTACAGTTTGTTACTTGATGGTGCACAAAACCACATAAATGTTGCTATGTGTTCAGCTTCTTCACTCTCAGCCCTCACTTGCTTGCTCGTTTCCAAAGTTTAAAATAAGCAGCGAATGTAGATTGGCAGAGAAAAAAATCCCATCATCAAAGGACAGTATAGAGACTGAATGTTTGATATGTAGGAAAGGTAACTCTACTCTTTCTTTAAGAAAGGCTATGAGAGGTTTGTGTGTATTTTCTTTACGTAGACCAGGGATATTTTTAGCATCCATTTGTAAGGCCACTTTCTTCTGCTCTACTGGCTACTTTCCTTAGAATTGCCAAGCACAACAAACCCCAAAACCATAGTTCCCCTTACGACAGCTCTGATTAGCTCGATGCCAAATACAATCAGAACAGCATTCAACCATTTGGGCAGAAAACACAGAAACTCTAGCACAGGCATACCTCACTTCATTGCCCTTCCTTTTACTGCTCTTCACAGAAAACAGCATTTTTTGATTTTTAAAAATTGAAGTTTTGCAGCAAACCTGCGTCAAGCAAGTCTATCAGCACAAATTTTCCAATTTGCATGTGCTCACTTCATGTCTCTGTGTCACACTTCAGCAATTCTCAAAATATTTCAAACATTTTCATTACAATTATATATGTTGTGGTGATCTGTGATCAGCAATCTTTGATGTTACTACTGTAATTGTTTTGGGGCACCATGAATTGCGCCCATATGACAGCAAGCTTTTTTCTGTGTGTGACGGAATCTCACTGTGTGGCCCAGGTGGGAGGGCAGTGGCGCAATCTTGGCTTACTGCAACCTCCGCCTCCTCGGTTCAAGCGATTCTCCTGCCTCAGCCTCCCGAGTATCTGGGATTACAGGCACCCACCACCAGGTCAGCTAATTTATGTATTTTTAGTAGAGATGGGGTTTCACCATGTTGGCCAGGCTGGTCTCGAACTCCTGACCTCAAGTGATCCACCTGACTCAGTCTCCCAAAGTGCTGGGATTACAGGTGTGAGCCACCACGCCCAGCCATGACAGCAAACTTAATCAATGTTGTATGTGTTCTGACTGCTCCACCAACTGGTCATTCCTACATCTCTCTCCCTGTCATATAGCCTCCCTTTTCCCTGAGACACAATCTTGACATTAGCCAAGTAATAACCCTACAACGGCCTGTAAGTGTCCAAGTGAAAGAAAGAGTTGCATATCTCTCATTTTATATCAAAAGCTAGAAGCGATTAAGCATAATGAGGAAGACATGTTGAAAGCCAAGACAGGCCAAAAAGCTAGGTATTTTGCACCAGTTAACCAAGTAGTGAATTCAAAGAAAAATTTCTCGGAGCAAATTAAAAGTGCTACTCCAGTGAACACACAAATGATAAGAAAGCAAAACAGCAATGTTGCTGATATGAAGAAAGTTTTAATGGTCTGGATAGAAGATCAAACCAGCAACAATATTGCCTTAAGCCAAAGCCTAATCCAGAACAAGGCCCTAACTCTCTTCAATTCTATGAAGGGTGAAAAAGGTGAGGAAACTGCAGAAGAAACATTTGATGCTAGTGAAGGTTAGCTCATGATGTTTAAGGGAAAAAAATCTCTATAAAACATAAAAGTGCTAGGGGAAATGCTAATATAGAAGCTGCAGCAAATTATCCAGAAGATCTAGCTAAGATTATTGATGATGATGGCTACAGAAAACAACAGATTTTCAACGTAGACAAACCATCCTTCTATTGGAAGAAGATGCCATATAGGACTCCATATGGGCATACAGAAAAATTTCACATTGCCACTTGCATGTTCCAGGGAGGAGAAATCAGCACCTGGCTTTAAGCTTCAAAAAACAGGCTGATTCTCTTGTTAGGGGCTAATGCATCTGGCAACTTGAAGTTGAACCTAATGTTCAGTTACTATTCCAAAAATCCTAGAGCTCTTGAGAATTATGCTAAATCTACTCTGCCTCTGCTTTACAAGTAGAACAACAAAGCCTGGATGATAGCACATCTGTCTATGGCATGTGTTGCTGAATATTTTAACCACACTGTTAAGACCTACTGTTCAAAAAAAAAAAATTCCTTTCAAAATATTACTGCTCATTGACAAGACACTTAGTCACCCAAGAGCTCTGATAGAGAAATAAAAGTAGATTAATGTTTTCATGCCTGCTTATACAACATCCATTTTGCAGCCCATGGATCATCAGGAGTAATTTTGACATTCAATTTTATTATTTAAGAAATATATTTCATAAGGCTATAGCTGCTATAGATCGTAATTACTCTGATAGATCTGGGCAAAGTCCATCGGAAACCTTCTGCAAAGGATTCATCTAGATGTTATTAAGAACATTCATGATTCATGGAAGGATTTCAAAACACCAACATTAGCAAGAATTTGGAAGAAGTTGATTCCAGCCTTCGTGGGTGACTTTGAAGAGTTCAATGATTCAATGGAGGAAGTAACCACAGATGGGGTAGAAATAGTGAGAGAACTAGAATTAAAAGTGGAGCTGAAGACATGACAATTGCTGTAATCTCATGATAAAACTTGAACAGACTGGGAGTTGTTCTTATGAATGACCAAAAGAAATGGTTTATTGAGGCGGAATTTACTCTTGGTGAAGATGCTGAGGGCATGTTAAAATGACAACAAAGGATTTAGAATATTACATAAACTTCCCTGATAAGGCAGTGGCAGGGTTTGAAAGGATTGACTCTAATTTTGAAAGAAGCTATTTTGACTCTATTTTGAAAGTAGCTAAAATGCTATCAAACAGCATTGCATGCTACAGAGAAGTCTTTCATCAAAGGGAGTCAACTGATGCAGCAAACATTACTGTTGCTTAAGAAATTGCCATGGCCAATCATTAAAAAGTCAGGAAACAACAGGTGCTGCAGAGGATGTGGAGAAATAGGAACACTTTTACACTGTTGGTGGGATTGTAAACTAGTTCAACCATTATGGAAAACAGTATGGCGATTCCTCAAGGATCTAGAACTAGAAGTACCATATGACCCAGCCATCCCATTACTGGGTATATACCCAAAGGATTATAAATCATGCAGCTATAAAGATACATGCACACATATGTTTATTGCGGCACTATTCACAATAGCAAAGACTTGGAATCAACCCAAATGTCCATCAGTGACAGACTGGATTAAGAAAA
>NW_016805008.1:461885-472619 GCF_001698545.2 Rhinopithecus bieti
TGTTCTCACTCATAGGTGGGAACTGAACAATGAGATCACCTGGACTTGGGAAGGGGAACATCACACACCGGGGCCTATCACGGGGAGGGGGGGAGCAGGGAGGGATTGTATTGGGAGTTATACCTGATGTAAATGACGAGTTGATGGGTGCTGACGAGTTGATGGGTGCAGCACACCAACATGGCACAAGTATACATATGTAACAAACCTGCACGTTATGCACATGTACCCTAGAGCTTAAAGTATAATAAAAAATAAATAAATAAATAAAAAGAAAAAAAAGAAATTGCCATGGCCACCACAACCTTCAGCAACCATTACTCTGATTAGTTAGCATCCATCAACATCAAGGCAAGACCTTCCAGCAGCAAAAAGATTACAACTCACTGGAGGCTCAGATGATCATTAGCATTTTTAGTATAAACAATTTTAATTAAGATATATACATTGTTTTTTAGACATAACACTATTGTATTCACAGCAGTCTACAGTATAGTGTAAACATGACTTTTATAGGGAGTGGGAAACCAAAACATTCATGTGATTTGCTTTATTTCAATATTCACTTTATTGCAGTGGTCTGGAAGTGAACCCGTGCATGTACAGTGGTGCCTGTATCAGAATCCCCAGTCAGCTTCCACATCCAGGACACACTGAAATACACTCATCCTCACCCACCTGCACCCACGCTATGAACCACTGCTCTAGTACCCATAGCCTTTCACTGATACCATCATCAGCTGTGGCCAGGATCCCGCTAATCAACCTGCCACTTCAGGTAATAGATACCCACATTTGAATTGCGCCCAGTCTGTGACCCAGCAAGCCTACTTGAAGGAATTTATTCTATGGATATTTGCACAAGAAGGAAAGAACATGCAAGTGGCAATGTGAAATTTTACCACAGCTCATATAATAAAAAAGGAGGGAAACACACTAAATAATGAACTGATCAAATTAATTATGTTGAAACAATGGAATTCTAATTCAGTTGTTACAAAAGGAATAGGTACATCTACATTTGTGGACATATTAGAGAGAAGACTAACTCAGCTTCTCACTGGTTTTGGCAGCCTCTGAACAGGCTTTTAGTCATCCTTTTAGATAAAAGCTGAGCTGAGAAAAGGGATCTTGGAGTTCGACCCACATAACACTTTCATAAGAACACTGAGGTTTTGTTACATCAAAACCACAAGATTTGTAGGAGAACTTCCTAGCCTGTATGGCAGAGCACACTGGGCTGATGCACTTTTGCTACAGCTGTACCAAGATATTATTCCCCTCAAAGTGGCCAGGCAGGGCCCTGAGCCACCTGGACCTGTTGCCACCAGCGGTGAGCAGCCTCTTCTCTTCACCCCAGAGTGCTGCACAAATATCAACATTTCCATGTGTGCCATACAGGTTTGGGAAGGGGTGAATGTCAGGAACTGCTTTTAAAACATCAAAGGTTACCTGGCACTGGTATCACTGCTTGTCTCAAAGGCATATTTCCAAAGCAAAGGAAACAGATCATTGACTTTAACTAGAGCCACCTAAGCAAAAGAATAAAGATACCTTGGGCTATTTGAACCTTTCCCCCTTTTACCTTAAAGTCACTTTGAAATGCTAAGTGAAGGAAACCAGATACAAAAAATTGTATGATATATGACTCCATTTATGTGGAATGTCCAGAAACGGCAAATCCATAGAAACAAAGTAGATTAGTGGTTGCCTGAGGCTGGGGCAGGAACACAGATTAAAGGCAAATGGGCATGAGGAATCTTTCAGGAATGATAGAAATGTTCTCAAATTGGATTGCGGTAATGGTTGCACAAGTCTGTAAATTTACTAAAAATCACTGAATTGTAAACCTAAGATGGGTGATTTTTACAATATAGAAATTACATCTCAATAAAACTCAAGAAATACTTGGAAGGAATATTAAACAACATAATTTTAGGCATATTACTTACACTTCTAAACAAAAGAAGTATATATACATTATAAACAAGTGGTGCAATATTTATACTTTTTTTATTTTAAAAAAAGATACTATATTTAAAAAAACAAAAGAAATGTATTTTCTCTCTGAATAGGCACAGAAAATGATTAGCAGGACTAACTATAAGCGAATTTTGTTTGAATGGTGTGAGAATGGAGATCCTTGCCGGGAAATTATTGACCTCTTACTTGCATGCTTTTCTTTTTTTTTTTTTTTTTTTTTTTTTTTGTTTAAACATTAGATAATTTTATTGGCCAATTCCCTTTATTTAAAAATATATAAATCTTCCTTAAAGCTCTGTGTTTTTGCGTGACAAATAGACTTGTCACCAAAGTTCTCAGAACATATATTATTCATTAAATATTTCACATTCAGAATAAAAAGGTAAAGTACTTGCTGATTCTAGAAAAAATGTTAAGGATCTAATACACTGTCTCTTGATGAATGCACTGGGCGACATTCTGCAGAGTAGGTTTATGTTCTGCTCATAGTATGGAGATAATTTAAGATCAGGAGTTGGCAAACCTGTTCTTAAGGAGCCAAATAATAAATATGGTTGTTTTCCCAGGCCATATTGTCTCTGTCTCAACAACTCTGCTATTATAGCTTAAAAGCAGCCATAGAGAATATATTTTAAAATGGTTTGGTTGTGTTTGCCAACTCCTTTATTAAGTGGTGAAATGAACAATTTTTTAAGATTTTCTTGAAAATATATTAGAAAAATATAACCAGCACATCAAGCCCATGACTTCGCAATTATTATTACTTGGGAAGAAACTAAACTTATGTATGTTTTTAAAAGGCTGGAGATTTAAAGAAAAATATTAAGCAGGTTACAGAATAGATGGTCCACGGATATGACAAAAATAATAAAAGAGATTTGCAAATGGCAAACATTTGGGAAACCTTCACTTGAACATAAATAACAGCTTCTTACTGACAATAAACCATGGGATGAGGAAAATCTCTCCACACTAGGTAATTCTTCCCAGTGATCCAATTCAGTATTTGAGACAACGCTCCTTGAAAGAAATATTAAAATGTAGATGAAAAATCCCCAAAGGGAAGGGTCCTTAATATTTGCTGGATTATGAAAGCTATGGATCTGCTCTCCAGAAAAAAAATACGTACTGAAAAACTGTGCTCCCTGATGCACATCCAAATTTGGAGACCTCAAAGTGGTGAAAAACAAGACAGCATACAAAACGATATTATTCAAAGGCTTTTCCGGGCACTCTAGTGCACATGCAAGCTCAGCAAAGCACACAGATCAAGAATACAGTGCCCTTTGGGAGCCTGTGCCCTCCTCGAATACCAACTGCGATGACAAAGGAAGCTGAGCAGGGTCAAAATAAGGGATGCTGCTGTTGAGCCCGGCCCCCATTCAATTCCACAATCCAGGTCAGAAACAAAACAGACTTCGCATTCCGACACAGGGCCATCATTTCCAAACTGATAACTTAGTCATCACAGGATGTTTCTACCTAGGAAAATTAGGAGTGAGAAAGGGCAAGAGAAAGGGTGGACGGTAGGGAGCAAAAGGAGCTGGCATTGTTAAACACCGTGCCTGGGCTATGGACCAGACAAAGGCTGTTTTACTGAGTGCTCACAACAAATCCATGAGTTACATATAATTAGCTCCATTTTAGAGAAAAGGAAACATTTGCCTAGATTTACCTCCTTTGTCTCATCAAGATGGGACATTTGTATCGGTAATCATGAACAGTAATTATTGATCTGTAAACATGTTTTATTATTTTATGTTTCCCTGTTACTTTGCTCATGCTACTAGAATCTCCTTTCTATATCTATATTCAACTAAATTATACTTGGCTTTAAGACTCAGCTTAAGCACTGTTTTCCCCAACAAACTTTCCCTAACACTCTCCCCCATTCTCAGTTAACACCTGCCTTGGTTTTAAGTTCCACAGGACTCTACCCTGATACATAATTCCATGGTAACACCACTTTAACTGCTAACTTGCTTGCCAGTCTCCCCCAATAGACTAAAATCTCCGTGGAAGTTCAGAGATTATTTTTAGTGATTTCTCTTCTCAGAGCTTAATACTATGTCTGCCACAAAGTAAGGACTCAATAACATCTGCTGAATGAATGAATGCATGAAGAAACTGCATTGCCCAATGTCTAATTAGCATGTAAGTTGTAGAAGCAGGATCTGAACCTAGTCACTCTTTCCATTACACCATAATGTGAGTATGAAGAAAATAAATTATTGGCCGGGTGTGGTGGTTCACGCCTGTTAATTCCAGCACTTTGGGAGGCTGAGATGGGCGGATCATGAGGTCAGGAGATCAAGACCATCCTGGCTAACACAGTGAAACCTCGTCTCTACTAAAAAAATTACAAAAAATTAGTCGGGTGTGGTGGCGCGCTCCTGTAGTCCCAGCTACTCGGGAGGCTGAGACAGGAGAATCACTTGAATCCCGGAGGTGGAGGTTGCAGTGAGCCGAGATCGCACCACTGCACTCCAGCCTGAGCAACAGAGATAGAGACTCCATCTCACTAAATAAATAAATAAGTAAATAAATAAATAATTTACTATTTTAGCTTTAGGATATTAAAAGACAGCCCATCAATGACTTGATTGCTCCAAATTGCTTTGGGAATCCTTTAGGAAGTACCATAAACTATCCTATAAGAGACAAAAGAACAAAAGAACATTTAGAAAGTAATTTTTAGGATGGACGTTATTAAAATGTCTGAAATTCAAGGAAAATTAATATTCTGTTGTGCAGACGAGCTGAATTTTTATCAGAATTAAACTCCTAATGAAATGGGAAGTGGTAGTACAGTGCTCAAAAATAAAATCTTCAAAGTCAAGTAAGTTTATCCTTGTTGTGCAATTTCTCTAACTTTATAGCAGTCCAAAGTGTTTCTGTTACTGCATTTTTAACAAACTCTCAGGAAGGTACAGTTCATATCAAATTGCCTCTGAGATTTCCCTAGAGTAGTTCACAATCCTGGAGTATCCAGGAATCTACACATACCCGCATCTGACTGGGAAGCAAGATGAGCTCACAACGAATGCTAAGTTGTAATTCCTACATCTCTGGAGATTTTTCAGATGGTGTGGGATGTGAAAGGTCCTGGAGGTCTGCCAGAGTGAATCTCCATCCTGCAGGGGCTGAGGCACCCAGCTGCTACCAGTACTACCACCATGGTGAGTTCTGTGTCCCAAACACAAGTTTGGGAACTGGCTCTAGGCAACAAGAAACTATTGCAAGGCTACAAACAAAACAGTGATTAGATTGGTATTTGAAATATTCTCACTATAGTATCACTGTTGTTATCATTTCTTATTATTATCACCTCTACAATAACGCATTCTCATGCACATCTCCATATGCTTCCAGAATGGAAGGCAGAAAGTGCAGCTACAGTTGGTATACATAAAATGAAGCATAAACTTGAGTTGACAAGTGGAAATGTATTAGAAGGTTGAAGTTACATCTACTATGTGTGTCATAAAGAGAAAATGATTGACAACTGTTGCTTTAGAGTACTATATTCTGTTGAACTGACAAAATAAAAAGAAAGTGTCTGTTGTATGTCCACTGTATGCAAAGCAATGTGCCAGATACTGATGGATCTATCTATTTAGAAACATTAAGAAAAATCTTACTAGCTTCTCAGGCAAGAACTCTGGGGGAAATATTTTAGATGTGTCACTGCTGTCTAAGTCAGGTAGGTCTTCAGCTTTTCTGCTTCCATTTTATAAACAAAGTTAACATACTCATAAATAATTAAAACACAAAGACTCATCTTTTATTGTTGTGTAGAATATACGTTTCCTAGTGACTGAACTATTAATATCTACTCTCTATGGTATTGGCTGTTAAGTATCAAGGTATTTGAATAATTCAATTATTAATCAGAAGGTTGTTTGGAAAGCACATATCCAGAAAAAATTGAATTGGCTAATTTTAAAGAACACTGTATGAAACTGAAACATGCCTACTGTTTCAGATTTTCGATAGAAAATCGCCTATAGACCAAATATACTCATGCCTTTAATACACAGGATCTCTTTTCCATGACTATAGACATCAATGGCTTACATTCAAGCATCCTTTGTTAAATGCTACCACAAATACCATTACATCATGAAAGGTAATTTGCAGTACAAATTTGTAAAATATAGTTTTCATTTACATTGTCATTTTGCCTTCTTGAGGATATACTTTATTTGACTTTACTGGACTTACATATTACTCAACTCTGTAACAGCAACACATTTAGAAAGTAATTTTTAGGATGGACAATAGTCACAGATACATTTATTCATTTAATAAGCATTTATTGAGCATCTGTGCAGGCAGGTTATTGTTCTAGGTACCAGGAATCCAAGCAAAGATGTTTTGGAGACACACAGCTCACAGATAACTATGGTCAGTGTGGTCAGTGCTATGACAGAAAGACAAGCCTCAGGAGTGCACCTAATCAAACATGAACAGTTGTGAAGCTTTCCTCATCTTGAAGAAACAGTATGAAGTAACCAGTTGAAAAATCATGCTAAGCTTATCCACAGTGGGCTAATTTTAAAAAACAATGGACAGCTGTTTTCTGACTTTGACCACTGATGGGTAGCTCCCATGCAGGATTCAGTAAAGCCCTTATTCACTTACAGGCCTACAATCTGATTAATGCAATAAATATACATCTTAAATGATGCTTTGGTGGCAAAAACTTGAGATCAAGACCTAGATCTGTTACTTAACAGTTGTGTCATTTTGGACAAGTCAGCATCTCAAAGCCTCAAATTCATCATCTGTATAATGGATAATGATAGTATACACTTCATATAAAATGCTATAAAAATAATGCACTTTTCAAAAATAGTAGCTACTGCAAAACATCATTATCATGATTAGTCTTACAATAAATGCACACACACTCAAAAGAGCAAGCAATCATTTAAAATCCTTTTTTAAAAAAAGAGTTAGCAGAGATGCTGATATTTAAGCTAAAACTTGAAGACAGCATCCAAATGTTTATACATGATGGAACAAACAGCAGTGAAAAAATCCAAGAAAATGATAATTTATTCAGAGGGGTAATGAGAAGACAATGTTGACTTGGGCAGGGTTTCTACATGAAATGAGAGAAGTGGAGCCTGAGTGGTAAGCTGCTGCCAGATCCCAAGAGGCCTATGTGCCAGGCAAACGAGCTTGGGCTTTGTCCTGTACATGATGGGGAGCCACAGAAAATTTTTGTTCAGTAAAGTAAAATGATAAAAGCAGCATTTTATAAGAAAAATCAGAAAGGTGGAGACCAGTTAGAATGTGACTGCTGGAGTCCTGATGCCTAGCAATGAGGATATACAACGAAGCCATGAGAGAATAGAAAAAAAGTGGAGACAGGAAACACTGAAGGACAAATAAACAGGACATATTTACTGAATCCCAGTATTGGTCAAGATCCTAATCTCAAAAATGTTGCCAAGTCATATTTTCCTGATGAATATTTAAGTCTGAATTCAAGTTATGAAATTTCAGAGATTCACTGACTCTTCCAGGCATTTTAATGGCTAAGAAAGGTACTTTGCTCACATGAGCATTAAATCAGTGTTGGTGTTCAGAATAATGGGGATCAGTATGTATATCGATGTTCATAGCAGCATTATTCACAACCGAATGCCTACCAATGGATGAGTGGTTCAACAAAACATTATATAGATATATATATATATAATATAGATATTATTTATATAGATACACATAATATAGATTTTATATAGATATATATAATATAGATATTATATAGAGAGATTATTATTACAACACAACAGATTATTATTCAGTCTTAAAAGGGAATGGAATTCTGACACCTCATACAACTTGGATGGACCTTGAAAATAGTATGTTAAGGAAATAAGCCAGACACAAAAGGGCAAATACGGTATGATTCCACCTATATGAAGTACCTAGAATAGCCAAATTCATAGAGACAGAAAGTAGAATAGTGGTTAGCAGGCAATGGGGATATGAAGGAATAGGAAGTGTTTGTTTAATGGGTACAGAGTTTCAGTTTAGGATGATAAAAATGTTCTAGAGATGGATGATGGTGGTGATTGTACAACAATGTGAATGTACTTAATACCACTAAACTGTACACTTAAGACTGATTAAAGTGGTAAATTTTATGTCATGTACGTCTTATCACAATAAAAAAATGTGAATCTGATACCCTGATGCTCACTCAAAACAAGAGAAATGTAAGGCTGCCAACGATTTAGCCTAGTGGCTCAGCCAAGTAAGACTCCCTAGGTCAGACACCATTAGTTGTTTTCTCCAACTGGAGAAGTAAAAAAATGCCAATAATCCATCTACATCAAAATGATAATGATAACACGGTGGCTCATGGCTGTCTGCTTTTCCTCTGCTCTGTTCTGACGCTAAAGGAAAAAGAGAAAGGAAGTCACTCTATCAAAGTAATCCCTCACCTTAGTACTTGGTACTTAACACTTGTTGACAAACTCCTTGGGAAAGAAAAAGGAACTTACCCAATTCTGCCCCTATATTCAGAGCTGTGACAGGTGCTCCCCAGATACATTCACTGAAGTTTGAGGGACTAGAACTTAATATGCTTCTATCAATTAAAATGTCCCAAGTGGTGGCTATGCAAGTTGGAATGTGAATGCAGAAGTGTAAGACATGGTCTCTGACTTTTAAGATCATATAATCTACTTGAGGGGATGAGAACTTATAATGATATAATAATGAACAGAATATAATTAGGTGCTAAATTGTGTAGTACGGATTATAAGTACTCTAGGAGGTCATAAAAATGTCTAACATCATGTAGAAATGAATAATGGGTTGGGAAATCTTCACTTACTATGTACTTGTAGAAGCGGAGAAAGCTATAAAATGGACTAAAGGCTTTTATAAGTATCCATTATATTTTAATTTCATGTGTAATACACCTTGTCTACCAAACAGTCCCTTTCTTAATGTTTTTTCTGGATTTTCTTTTTCCTCAGCCTTGCTTAAAAGTAATTAGAAAATGCCTCAGAGGACAATAAGTAAATGTGCCAACAACCATTCAAAATAACGTGTAAATTACTGTAAAATAGAGATACTCAATGAAAATTAGTAACTTCAGTCTTCATAAAAATTAACCTGTTATTCAAAGCTTGATTGGTTCAGACAAAGCCAAGAAGAAGTAGGTAAACTGACTCCCCTCCTTCCCAAGTGGGGGCTAATGAGATCCAGGGAAAATTTTATTCATTTAGCATCAGGATTCAGACCATTGGCTTGAAAATGGGAATTTCACAGCACTCTACATGGCATAGATCTAAACAGACATGAGTTTTGTTTCTATAAAGACTCCAACTGTGAGTGTGTGTACCTTTTTGTTCCGGCCAACCCCAAACATTAAAAGCCATATGGCTATATAGCTTAAGCAGTGAACAGAAGAAATTAGGCATTAAATTATATTTCCTAGACTGCTACCCACTATAATCTCTCTCATCACTTCCTTCACCCTTTCACCCTAAGGAACTATCAAACATTCAGCTCTGTTAAATTTCAGTAAATAGAGAGCAACTTGGTATTTCTCAATCAATTACTAGCTTCACATAATACTGGCAAGACATGAGGGTGTTTTAGGTAATATATTGTGGCATAACAAACTACCTCAATACTAAGTGACTTAAAACAACAATTTTGTTTCACTCATCATTTTGTGGATGAGTTTGGGATGCATCAGCTTGGTGGTTCACCACTGATCCACTTGGTGCCAGCTGTTAGCCTGAGCCAGAGGATCAATGTTCAAGATGGCTTCCTTACTTCAATGTCTTGCACCTCCCATGGTGTTTCTCCTCCCTCTCCCTCTCCCTGTCCCTCTCCCTCTCTCTCTCCCTCTCCCTCAGCAGGTCCAGAACTAGTGTGAATTGAGTTAAGAGAGGTGCCTTGGGTGCAAAATTTAAGGGACACTTCTCCTCAATGTCATACAAATGCACCTCAGAGCGCCTCCTTAAATTTTGTACAAGGCACCTCTCTTGCCTCACCCTGACCCTGGTCCTGCCTCCAGGGCCTCTCTACATAGCTCCATGGATCAGGCTTCTCACAGCTTGGTGCTCTCAGGGTAGGAAAGGGGCCGGAAAAGTCTATGCATATATTAATAATCGACAAAGTGTCATTTTTACCCTATTCTATCTGTCAAAACAGTCACTGGGTCTGCCCAGATGCACAGGTAGAGAAACAGATACCACCTATTGATGAGGCTGTGAGAAGGTCTCATTACAAAGAGCAAGTGGTATAAGAGACATTGCTGTGGCCGTCTTTAGAAAAATATATTCTTCTACATCTTCCCTTATAAACTTTCCTTCACTTTATCCATGGAACATGCTGTGATATCCTCATTAATATCCTCATCTCTAAACTTAATTTTCAGCTCAGCATGCTATAGCATACCTCCACCAGACCTTCCTGTAATAACTATTTTATTAGCACCCTTACTTAAAGTTTCTAGTGGCCCCCTGACTTATAAATAAACCCAACTCTTCCACTTTCACTTAAAGTGTTCCATAGTTTGGTCCATCTCACCTGTTACAGATTGAATTGTCTCCCCTAAAAGATATGTTCAAGTCCTAACTCCTGGCTATGGTTTGAAAGTATCTTCTCCAAAATTCAAGTGTGCTGCCCATGTGATAGTATCAAGAGGTATCGCCTCTAAAAGGTGATTAGGCATGAGAGTTCCTCCCTCATGAATGAGATTAGTTGCTCTTA
>NW_016805008.1:472905-490267 GCF_001698545.2 Rhinopithecus bieti
AGGTACTTTGCTCACATGAGCATTAAATCAGTGTTGGTGTTCAGAATAATGGGGATCAGTATGTATATCGATGTTCATAGCAGCATTATTCACAACCGAATGCCTACCAATGGATGAGTGGTTCAACAAAACATTATATAGATATATATATATATAATATAGATATTATTTATATAGATACACATAATATAGATTTTATATAGATATATATAATATAGATATTATATAGAGAGATTATTATTACAACACAACAGATTATTATTCAGTCTTAAAAGGGAATGGAATTCTGACACCTCATACAACTTGGATGGACCTTGAAAATACTATGTTAAGGAAATAAGCCAGACACAAAAGGGCAAATACGGTATGATTCCACCTATATGAAGTACCTAGAATAGCCAAATTCATAGAGACAGAAAGTAGAATAGTGGTTAGCAGGCAATGGGGATATGAAGGAATAGGAAGTGTTTGTTTAATGGGTACAGAGTTTCAGTTTAGGATGATAAAATGTTCTAGAGATGGATGATGGTGGTGATTGTACAACAATGTGAATGTACTTAATACCACTAAACTGTACACTTAAGACTGATTAAAGTGGTAAATTTTATGTCATGTACGTCTTATCACAATAAAAAAATGTGAATCTGATACCCTGATGCTCACTCAAAACAAGAGAAATGTAAGGCTGCCAACGATTTAGCCTAGTGGCTCAGCCAAGTAAGACTCCCTAGGTCAGACACCATTAGTTGTTTTCTCCAACTGGAGAAGTAAAAAAATGCCAATAATCCATCTACATCAAAATGATAATGATGACACGGTGGCTCATGGCTGTCTGCTTTTCCTCTGCTCTGTTCTGACACTAAAGGAAAAGAGAAAGGAAGTCACTCTATCAAAGTAATCCCTCACCTTAGTACTTGGTACTTAACACTTGTTGACAAACTCCTTGGGAAAGAAAAGGAACTTGCCCAATTCTGCCCCTATATTCAGAGCTGTGACAGGTGCTCCCCAGATACATTCACTGAAGTTTGAGGGACTAGAACTTAATATGCTTCTATCAATTAAAATGTCCCAAGTGGTGGCTATGCAAGTTGGAATGTGAATGCAGAAGTGTAAGACATGGTCTCTGACTTTTAAGATCATATAATCTACTTGAGGGGATGAGAACTTATAATGATATAATAATGAACAGAATATAATTAGGTGCTAAATTGTGTAGTACGGATTATAAGTACTCTAGGAGGTCATAAAATGTCTAACATCATGTAGAAATGAATAATGGGTTGGGAAATCTTCACTTACTATGTACTTGTAGAAGCGGAGAAAGCTATAAAATGGACTAAAGGCTTTTATAAGTATCCATTATATTTTAATTTCATGTGTAATACACCTTGTCTACCAAACAGTCCCTTTCTTAATGTTTTTTCTGGATTTTCTTTTCCTCAGCCTTGCTTAAAAGTAATTAGAAAATGCCTCAGAGGACAATAAGTAAATGTGCCAACAACCATTCAAAATAACGTGTAAATTACTGTAAAATAGAGATACTCAATGAAAATTAGTAACTTCAGTCTTCATAAAATTAACCTGTTATTCAAAGCTTGATTGGTTCAGACAAAGCCAAGAAGAAGTAGGTAAACTGACTCCCCTCCTTCCCAAGTGGGGCTAATGAGATCCAGGGAAAATTTTATTCATTTAGCATCAGGATTCAGACCATTGGCTTGAAAATGGGAATTTCACAGCACTCTACATGGCATAGATCTAAACAGACATGAGTTTTGTTTCTATAAAGACTCCAACTGTGAGTGTGTGTACCTTTTGTTCCGGCCAACCCCAAACATTAAAAGCCATATGGCTATATAGCTTAAGCAGTGAACAGAAGAAATTAGGCATTAAATTATATTTCCTAGACTGCTACCCACTATAATCTCTCTCATCACTTCCTTCACCCTTTCACCCTAAGGAACTATCAAACATTCAGCTCTGTTAAATTTCAGTAAATAGAGAGCAACTTGGTATTTCTCAATCAATTACTAGCTTCACATAATACTGGCAAGACATGAGGGTGTTTTAGGTAATATATTGTGGCATAACAAACTACCTCAATACTAAGTGACTTAAAACAACAATTTTGTTTCACTCATCATTTTGTGGATGAGTTTGGGATGCATCAGCTTGGTGGTTCACCACTGATCCACTTGGTGCCAGCTGTTAGCCTGAGCCAGAGGATCAATGTTCAAGATGGCTTCCTTACTTCAATGTCTTGCACCTCCCATGGTGTTTCTCCTCCCTCTCCCTCTCCCTGTCCCTCTCCCTCTCTCTCTCCCTCTCCCTCAGCAGGTCCAGAACTAGTGTGAATTGAGTTAAGAGAGGTGCCTTGGGTGCAAAATTTAAGGGACACTTCTCCTCAATGTCATACAAATGCACCTCAGAGCGCCTCCTTAAATTTTGTACAAGGCACCTCTCTTGCCTCACCCTGACCCTGGTCCTGCCTCCAGGGCCTCTCTACATAGCTCCATGGATCAGGCTTCTCACAGCTTGGTGCTCTCAGGGTAGGAAAGGGGCCGGAAAAGTCTATGCATATATTAATAATCGACAAAGTGTCATTTTACCCTATTCTATCTGTCAAAACAGTCACTGGGTCTGCCCAGATGCACAGGTAGAGAAACAGATACCACCTATTGATGAGGCTGTGAGAAGGTCTCATTACAAAGAGCAAGTGGTATAAGAGACATTGCTGTGGCCGTCTTTAGAAAATATATTCTTCTACATCTTCCCTTATAAACTTTCCTTCACTTTATCCATGGAACATGCTGTGATATCCTCATTAATATCCTCATCTCTAAACTTAATTTTCAGCTCAGCATGCTATAGCATACCTCCACCAGACCTTCCTGTAATAACTATTTTATTAGCACCCTTACTTAAAGTTTCTAGTGGCCCCTGACTTATAAATAAACCCAACTCTTCCACTTTCACTTAAAGTGTTCCATAGTTTGGTCCATCTCACCTGTTACAGATTGAATTGTCTCCCCTAAAAGATATGTTCAAGTCCTAACTCCTGGCTATGGTTTGAAAGTATCTTCTCCAAAATTCAAGTGTGCTGCCCATGTGATAGTATCAAGAGGTATCGCCTCTAAAAGGTGATTAGGCATGAGAGTTCCTCCCTCATGAATGAGATTAGTTGCTCTTAGAAAAGGGCCTGATGGAGAGAGTTCATCTTTTTTTGCTATTTTGTCTTCTGCTGTGTGAAGACACAGCATTCATCCTCTCTAGAGGATGCAGCTTTCCAGGCGCCATCTTGGATGCAGAGACTGGACCATCACTGGACAGTGAACCTGCTGGTGCCTTGATCTTGGACTTCACAGCCTCTAGAACTATAAGAAATAAATTTCTGGTCTTTATACATTACTGAGTATGTGGTATTTTGTTATGGAAGCACAAACAGACTAAATTACCCAGCACCAGTAAATGTGAGCTTCTTTGGAAATAAGGTTTTTGCAGATGTAATCAAGTGAAAGTGAGGCCATACTGGATTAAGTCAGGCCCTAATCTCATGACTGGTGTTGTTATCGCAAAAAAAAAAATAAAAAATAAAAATAAAAAAAAAAGGAGAGAGAGATTTGGACAAAGAGATACAGAGGAAGCACAGAAAAGAAGGTTATGTGAAGACAACAGCAGAGATTGGAGGGATGCATATAAAAGCCAAAGAATGTTAAGGATTGCCAAGAGCCACCAAAGATAGAAAGAGACAAAGGAAGATTCTTCTCCAGAGCCTTGATAGGTAGCATGGTCAGGTCAAAACCTTGATTTCAAACTTCTGGCCTCCTGACTATGGAAGAGCAAATTTCTATTGTTTTCAGCCACAAAGTCTGTGGTAATTTGGCATAGCAGTCCTAGGAAACTAACATACCATCTATCCAGGTCTACCTCTCCCACTGCTTCCAAACATTCACTCTTCATCCAGACAGAGGTCTCTTCTCTGTCTCCATCTTCCAATTCATTACTATACCTGTTTGTCCTTTCCTTCTTCTGTAAGTAGCAAAGCAAAGCAGTGTGCACAGCTATAAATGGTCACTGAGTTAGAACTGGCTTCTTCTACTGTTCTGCTAGGCAGGGCACTTGTCCCAAGTGCTGAGTCAGAGTATACTTGGTACAAAGAGGCATTTCATGCATTTGTTAATTAAAACAAAAAGTGAACAGGTATTAAGGTTTTTAAGTAAGTGCTTAGAGTTATAAGTAGAATTACTTATCACACTGTTTATTGAAAAAATAGTTGTTTAAGTGAGACAGCGATTTATAGAAAACAGATCTGCAAAGCTATAGAAGTCCTTCCTTAGCAGAAGTCGGCTTCCTTAGGGCTAAGCTCACCTGTTGTAAAACTGTTAATACTAGTTGGCTTAAGGATTATAAAATTATATAATTATAGATTATAATATCTAATAATTACAATTATTAATATATAAATATATTAATAATAAATATAATTATATAGATTATTTATACATAGTTTATATAAAGTAATATATAATATAATGTAAGTATGGTTAATTATAATATATAATAGTATGTAATAATTACAAAATATATATAATTGTAAATTATATATATATAAATTAACTGGACCAAAAATGACTTCCAAATAGTAATTCAATAATCTAGAGCTCTAGCAAGGTTGCCCTCATTATTATCATTTTGATGGTTGGAACAGTATATGAAAAGCTCCTTAAGGAATCAGAGAGATCATCTGTATTCTTCCAAAAATACCTTCTATGGTAACATGTGCATAATAAATACAATTTTTAAAAAACAACAGGGATGAGACAGTTTATAGTACATATTGATCAGACAGTTATGAGTATTAATCATGCCACAGATTTGAAAGACAGTATCTGAAATGTGAAAGTAATTGCTCTGTGATGGCTGATCTACAGCTGGAGCCTGGATACCCTGGTATGTGTGTGTGTCACGTCTTAGCAGACAACCTGGAAGGCATTCAAAGGAGTGGGCAAAATGGTGAAGAGGCTTGAGGAACAGCAGAGGAATGCAGTGATGTTTCAGTTGAAGAACAGATGTCTCGGAAGATACTCAATTTCATTAATGTATAAGAAAGATTTTTCTAAAAAATAATTACGCTTACTTATTAGTACTCTTAATAGAAAAGTTAAGCCAATAAATGAAAGATAGAGAAAGATAAATTTTGAATTGTCATAAGAGAGATTCCTAAAAATAAGGTTAGTAATTGTGAATTGTCCCTGGAAATGTTCACGTGAAGACCTGTAACTTCTCAACAAGAATATCTCATTTATCTTTGTAGTCCTCATGCATAGCACAGTTCCAACATATAATAATTGATCAATATATATCTGATACATAAAGTGAAATTCAAGTAGCTGATGGTAGTTTGGATTAAATGTTTCCTTCCAAACCTAGGATTCCAATATTTTAGGATTCCAAAATAAGCTCAACTATGAGTCACTAATTTTTTCTTTCAATGAGTCATATAGTCATAATTTCCTTTATACTGGATGTGTACTCCTCAGGAAATTAAAGAAGGATCCCAAACATCTTATTAGGAACATTTTAGGTAGTACCATGCAGTAATTAAGTGCAAAATATGAAACACTTAAGAATCTTCAAAGGCATATATTTACACATATACTATTAATCTAAAATTTCCCTCATTCAAGGCAAAAATGGGCCACGATGTACCAAATCTGTATCACAGACATTATGCTTAGTGCTTTAATATTCATTCTAAAGTATTTATTGAACACTGACTGTGTGTCACACACAGCTAATATTTATAACCAATTTAGCAAGGTAGGTATTAATATCTCCATGTGAAAGCCAAAGGAGTTATGTAACTTGTCCAAGTTCAGGCCACCACAAGTCCATATACAGCCTTTGTACAAATTTTAAAAACAACAGCCGGGCACGATGGCTCACACCTGTAATCCCAGCACTTTGGGAGGCCAAGGCAGGTGGATCACAAGGTCAGGGGATTGAGACCGTCCTGGCCAACATGGTAAAACCCTGTCTCTATTAAAAATACAAAAATGAGCCAGGCGTGGTGGCATGTGCCTGTAATCCCAGCTACTCGGGAGGCTGAAGCAGGAGAATTGCTTGAACCCAGGAGTTGGAGGTTGCAGTGAGCCAAGATCACGCCACTGCACTCCAGCCTAGCAACAGAGCGAGACTCCGTCTCAAAAACAAAACAAAACAAAAAAACACCGTACCTCTTCATCAAATTGTATTCCATCTGTAATAAAATTGGCCACAATATGCTGATTTTATTAAAACAAGATACTTTACTGCTCATAAAATTATCTTAATAAATATTCAAATTTATAATGTCTATTATATAACTAGTGTACACTTTAGATGTGTTTCTTTGTGCAATGCACAATCCACTCAGCAGTAAATGACAATCCTGTATGAGCTATAAGGACAGAACCAGAATTTCACTCCAAAGTACCATCATTTACTCCCACCCTAAATGAGAATGATTAGTAATTTCACATAAAGTTTGGCTGCATATGACTGCTGTCTCCTTTCAGTACTGTTTCATTCTCAAAGTACTCATAAAATATATTTATGTGGACATAAACCCACTGAATACATGGAAAGCAATTAATGCTGGATGGCTAGGAAGGGTGTCTCAGAGAACCCCTCATCAGTCTCTCCAGGCAAGAACTGCTTCTCCAAAGCCTGATTTTACCTACCAGGAAATTGAAAAATATTCTTAAGAATAGTATAAAATAGTTGTTCTCATAAATATCACCCAAATAACTCAATCTAAACCTTAAGGTATAATTATGACAAAAATGACTTGAATCAGATTTCACTGTGATGTTAAAGGGCTTCGGCTCAATATTAAGTCAAATTATGGAAGATACTAAGGTAACAGGGGTTTTGCCTTTTCCTAGAGATGATACGCCAGAGTGTGAAATGGCCTTAACACCCACTGAGAATAAAATTGCCCTTAGATAGAGCAATGCATGTGTACATGATGCTTTGCTCATCCAAGCCACCCTTTTTGGGTTTCTATTGTGTTGTAAGTTTTGTTAGGTGCTGAGGACACAGTAACAATCAGACCGATCCAGACCACGCTCTGCTCTCATTCCAGCTGACAAAATTAATGTCAAAAAGAAAAATGCAGTAAGTGCTACAACAGAGATCTAGACAAGGTGTAGCAGGGTCAGTTGGTGGGACCCTGCTTTGTCCCACACGCAGATTTTCTTGGGATTTAGGTAAATAGAGCTCATGATAATGTAAGTAAGCTTTAAAGTTAACTTAAAAAACAATCCCAGGACTGGGACAGTGGCTCATGCCTGTAATCCCAGCACTTTGAGAGACTGAGGCGGGCAGATCACCTGAGGTCAGGACTTCAAGACCAGCCTGACCAAATCCATCAGTCTGACGGAGAAACCCCATCTCTACTAAAAATACAAAATTAGCCGGGCATGGTGGCACGTGCCTGTAATCCCAGCTACTTGGGAGGCTGAGGCAGGAGCATCGGCTTGAACCCAGGAGGCGGATGTTGCAGTGAGCCGAGATCGCGCCATTGCACTCCAGCCTGGGCGACAAGAGCAAAATTCCATCTCAAAAAAAACTCCCTACTATCATACCATCATATTTGGCTCATAGTAAATATATAATAGACGTGAAATGAATAAATAAATGAACTTTCCAGCTTACAAATTAGACTTGGGCTATAAGAAAACATCCACATCAATTATAAAAGAAGTGTTCATGAATACAAAATATTTTTAAATACCCAAAAGCCTGAGGCAATTTGAATTGAGGAGAGATGCAATTTAAATACAAACCTCACACTGACCAACTTAAAAGACACATAAATTATTTGTAATGTCTATCTGAGCTATTTAATCATATATTTTCAGCATCTCAGTAACACATTTATTTTTTTTCAGTCACGTGGACCTTTTTTTTCCTTCTAAATCTCAACCATATTATCTATCTGGCTTTGCAAGGAAGATCAATAAGGAGAAGCTCTAACAATTTCCATTGGTTTTCCGTAATCCAAACTGAGATGATCCAGACTTAAACAAGATGTAGGGGGTCTGTGGATAGAGGAAGGCTGATTCCTTGCTGTATCTATAGAGGAGGTCTACACTTACAAATTCCAACTTTTTAGCTGGATAATTTGAGATGAAGGTTTGTTCTTTGAACATTTTTAATCATTCTATCCTGCCTCCCAAGGCTTCCAAGAGACATTTTACTGAAATAGAAGTAAAATGCTAAATACTTCACTCATCTTTTCTTCTAATTCTGTGTTTTGACCTTTTTTAAATTTTCATCTCACATTCTATTATAAATAACCTGAGGACAAGAACATCGTCTGTGCAGTTCTCTCTAATCAGCATCTATTCCAGCACCCTATGCAATGAAATACTCACAAAATATTTCCTAGTGATTGAATTGGACAGAAACTACTGTCTAATTGAAATGAAACTCAAAAGTTGGGACCTTTTTTTTAACATACTTTATGCAATGTCTGATGTGAAGGAAAATCACAAAATACGAGAATTAAAAGAGGCCTTGAAACTATTTTGTTATTATCAACAATTTATTTTTTTAACCCTGTGAACTTCCTCCATCCGAATTTCTACCACTACCACATAACAGAAAGTAGTTCCAAACTTTCTATGAGGAGTCCCTGGAACTGTAGAAGGGGAAGAAAAGAGAATATAAATACAACTTTATAGTATACACCACAATACACTTGAAGAGAAGATCCACTTCTCAATAACTTAATGAAATTTTGGAACCACTTAGGGCTACAACTTTGTTAGATATTAGCATTCAATACAATTTAAGTAAAACAATTAAATAAGAGCAGGCAATTTGGGTTGCAGTTAAGAAGGCAAAACCAGGTTTCGATTAACTGTAAATTTTGTACAGCGAAACACTGGTAAGTTAGTTCTTGATTCTAAAAAAAAAATAAGTTTAAATTTACTTTTGAAAAACAGGCCTCATGTTCATCTGCTCTCTAGAACTGATAAAAGATGCAAGTTCCCACCCTATCTTTGGTAGGTGCATGTACACAGATCTGATAAGGAACTACACAAAGGGAAATGTTAGAAGTTGATCATTCTTAGCAACATAAGAAAACCATTAAAAATAAATATTTCCACAGGTACTTACAAGGTGAAATTTTTGTGTTCTAGCTTTTTTCATTAACGAACTTTCTCATAGCCCCTAAGAATCTGAATACAAACAAATATTTCTAATTTTTCCCATAGCTCTACATAAATTCCCTCCAACTTAACTTTTCTCCTTTCCTGAAATCAAATGTACATCTGTTTTACACAGGAGCAGCATAATGCTAGGCAATTAATAAGTGTGTTGGTGTTCATGCAACAGAGATTTGTTGCAACTATATGTAAACATTGTACTATGTCCTGGAGTACTACAGATTGAGCAAAATTATATAAACAGAATAGCCAGTATTCTTGATTTGAAATTTAAATATCAATACAAATACAAATAAAATGAAATAGTAAAGAGGTAAAGGGAGAAATGGGAGGGGATGTGGATGGGATGGGATGGGGAGGGGAGGGAAAGGGAGGGGAGGGGATGGGGTAAACTGATAGAATAAAAGACAATGGGGAGATTATTATCTTATTCTTGGCCCCATCTCACTCTTACATGATTATCATGCTGTGGTTCTACATTTTTCTAAATTACTATAAAAGTCTTAAAGACACAGCCTGCCCTATGTTTCTTCACATCTTTAGCACTGCCCAAATGGAGAATATAACTCTGAGAAAATAAATATTAATAAGTGATATGGCTTGGCTGTGTCCCCACCCAAATCTCATCTTGAATTCCCACGTGTTGTGGGAGGGACACAGTGGGAAGCAATTGAATCGGGGGGCAAGTCTTTCCTGTGATGTTCCCATGATAGTAAGTTTCATGAGATCTGATGGTTTTAAAAAGAGGAATTCCCCTGCACAAGCTCTCTCTCTTTGCCTGCTGCCATCCATGTAAGACATGACTTGCTCCTCCTTACCTTCTGCCATGATTGTGAGGCTTCCCCAGCCACATGGAACTAAGTCTAGTTAGACCCCTTTCTTTTGTAAATTGCCCAGTCTCAGGTATGTCTTTATCAGCAGCATGAAAAATGGACTAAGACAGTCAATCAGTACCAGTAGAGTGGGGTGTTGCTGAAAAGACACCTGAAAATGTGAACTGGAACTGGATAACAAGTAGAGGTTAGAACAGTTTGGAGGGCATAGGAAGACAGGAAAATGTGGGACAGTTTGGAACTTCTAAAAACTTGTTGAATGGCTTTGACTAAAAGCCTGAAAGCAACATAGACAATAAGGTCCAGGTTGAGGTGGTCTCAGATGGAGATGAGGAACTTGTTGGGAAGTGGAGCAAAGGTGACTCTTGTTATGTTTTAGCAAAGAGACTGGCAGCATTTTACTTCTGTCCTAGATTTGCAGAATTTTGAACTTGAGAGAGATGATTTAGGGTATCTGGCAGAAGAAATTTCTAAGCAGCAAAGCATTTAAGATGTGACTTCAGTGCTGTTAAAGGCATTCAGTTTATAAGGGAAGCAGAGCATAAAAAGTTTGGAAAATTTGCAACTTGACAATGTGATAGAAAAGAAAAACCCATTTTCTGAGGAGAAATTCAAACCAGCTACAGAAATTTGCATAAATAACAAGGAGTTGAATGTTAATCCCCAAGACAATGGGAAAGGTGTCTCCAGGGCATGTCAGAGGTCTTCACAGCAGTCCCTCCCATCACAGGCCAGAAGGCCTAGGAGATACCGGTTACCTGGGCTGGGCCCTGGGTCCCCATGCTGTGTGCAGCCTAGGGACTTGGTGCCCTGCGTCCCAGGCACTCCAATGGTGACTTATAGGGGCCAAGGTACAACTCAGACTGTTTCTTCAGAGGGTACAAGCCCCAAGCCTGGGCAGCTTCCATGTGGTGTTGAGCCTGTGGGTGCCTACAAGTCAAGAATTGAGGTTTGGGAACCTCCACCTAGATTTCGGAAGATGTATGGAAATGTCTGGACACCCAGGCGATAGTTTGCTGCAGGGGTGGGGCCCTCACAGAGAACCTCTGCTAGGGCAGTGTGTGGAAGTGAAATGTGGGGTCAGAGCGCCCATACAGTGTCCCTACTGAGGCATCGCCTAGTGGAGCTGTGAGAAGAGGACCATCATCCTCCAGACCCCAGAATGGTGGATCCACCAACAGCTTGCGGCGTGCGCCTGGAAAAATCATAGACACTCAAGGCCAGCCCATGAAAACAGTCAAGAGGAGGCTATACCCTGCAAAGCCACAGGGGCGGAGCTGCCCAAGACCTTGGGAACCCACTTCTTGCATGAGCATGACCTGGATGTGAGACATGGCGTGAAAAGAAATCATTTTGGAGCTTTAAGATTTGACTGTCCCGCTGGATTTCAGACTTGCACAGGGCCTGTAGCAACTTTGTTTTGGCCAATGTCTCCCATTTGGAATGGCTACCCAATGCCTGTACCTACATTGTATCCAGGAAGTAACTAACTTGCTTTTGATTTTACAGGCTTATAGGTGGAAGGGACTTGCCTTGTATCAGATGTGGACTTTTGAGTGAATGCTGACATGAGTTAAGACTTTGGGGACTGTTGAAAAGGCACGATTGATTTTGAAATGTGAGGACATGAGATTTGGGAGGAGTCAGGGGAGGAATGATATGGTTTGGCTGTGTCCCCACCCAAATCTCATCTTTAATTCTCACGTGTTGTGGGAGGGACCCGGTGGGAGGTAATTGAATCACAGGGGCAAGTCTTTCCTGTGCTGTTCTCGTGATAGTGAAAAAGTTTCACGAGATCTGATGGTTTTAAAAAGAGGAATTCCCCTGCACAAGCTCTCTCTCTTTGCCTGCTGCCATCCATGTAAGACGACTTGCTCTTCCTTGCCTTCTGCCATGACTGTAAAGCTTCCCCTGCCACGTGGAAGTGTAAGTCCAATTAAACCTATTTCTTTTGTGAAGGTATGTCTTTATTAGCAGCATGAAAACGGACTAATACAATACATCATACAAGAGAAATAGAAAATGACAGCACTAAAAGCAATGCTATGAACATAACAGCCCCAAGCATTAAGGAATCAGGTTATTAATTGTTACCTGAAATAAACCACGTAAATATTGTCTCAAAGTTTTACTTCTTAAAATCCATCATTGTGCCTTTGAAGTAGGAACTTCGGAAGTTTTAGAAGTGACACTCCTATAGTATTTATAGCAAAAACTACATCTTTCAAGAGCACTTTGGACTGGATTTCTACGTTTATCATAACATGGGATACATTTAATTTTCTAAATATTGAATGTTTCTTCTCCAATGGTGTTCCTCATGGAGAAAGAGTCCCAGCAAAAAAACAAATGCTGAAGCAAAGCCTCAAGCTTCTAACTACTTTTACTAAGTGACAGGGGACACTGGCGCCTTATTACTTAATCCCAAGGGGAAGATCTGCCATGCAGGAACTAGCAGCCCTCAGAGTCTAAAACCTGGAACATATAACATCCAACTCGCATGCTCACACATACGCATTTGCACGTGGGCTGACTTGCATCCAGGAGATAGCCCCTGAGCTCTTCACAAATTGCAGAGAAGGCCAGGAAATCAGCTCCAAAGATGATGTGCCTCTGCCCTGCTTCAGAGGCCCCAACTCACATCCTAACGGCTATGAGAGGTTTCCATGATCAAATCCAGGAGCAGAAGGCAGAAGTGAGGCTCACAAATGGTCCATCCGGGCTTTTCCGTGGAGCCGGTTTCTGCCCGACCCCCCTGAGGAATGTAAATGATCTGTTCAGGACTGAGCTGCTTTACCCTCGAGGATGTAAATTATTCATTACCCCTCCTTCTTGCACATTTTCCTTTCATTTTCTCCATCTACTCCCTGCTTTCTCTTTACCAGTTTATCTCTAAGCTACCTCAATTGCCTTCTTCTGCTCTGCTCCCCTCAGAAACTTAAAAACGAAACCAGATTCACAAGCCAAATAACTGGATTAGATTTCTCTTCAACATATTAGAGAGTAGAGAAAGCGGCTTTGTAGTATGTTTGATATTCAGCCTTTTAGAAAGCAATTCCTTAAATTACTCTGTTTAAATCTTTGAACTACTTAACTTTCTTTGATAGCACGCTAACATTGCACTAAAACCTGTGCAATGTTATGAAAACTTTAATTTCTGTAGTCAGTGCTTCCACATGAACAGCAGGGGGCAGTAGGATACCAAGAATTGAAGGAATTGTCCCGGGCTCTGAGAAACACTGTTGAATTACTGCAGTGGGTCTGTGTACTCGTGATGATCTCAGCTCTCAGATGAAGTCTTTTGTTTTGTGTCCTATTTTACAATGCACCGTTCAGTTTTCTATATGAGTTGTGGCTTAGTCACAGTATTTCACTGTGACAGCTTAGCTTAAGAAAAAGAAAGGTGAAGGAAAAAAAGGGAGGAAAAGAAAAAGAGAAGATGTAAATGCTTCCAAATAAAACACATCATGAAAAGGAAAAAGTAATCCTGTATATACATATAAAGTTTGTCCCTTCTCTGTTACCATCCTAGACACAGTTTTTCCAGATTACAGACTGAATTCATCCCTATATTCCTCCTCAAAACACACAAACACACGCACACATCTGCCATATAGTTTTCTGTCAAAACAGATTTCTTATAAAAAGAAAAAAACAACACAAAAAATACAAAAAACTCTTTTAAAATACTTGACTTTTAAAAAAAATTCAAAAAAATCTCTCATTTTCTGTCCTTTATCAAGCTTCTGAGTATAGAATTTTAGTTTTTCATGCTTTTTGAATGCTAGTCAAAATACCTTTCATTAATGTGAATGTTGCAATAAGATTCTTCCTCTGTAAATGCACAGCTTCAGATAAATAGCCAAAAGCTATAGATGTTATCTATATCTGATATGTTTGGAGGTGGAATATGAAGTACAAACTGAAATATGAGAGACTTGAAGAATATTCAAGGATTGTTGAAATAGCACAGGTTGGGAAAGGTTCTTAGTAATCCAACCCTCAAAGTTAGCAAATATGAAACTTCTTTTATGCATAATTTGAGTTATACCCAAAATATCATACCTGCAAGCCTAGTTTCCTCTCCTACCTAGACTGGAATTCCCAGGGTTATTTATGTGTTCTTATAGAGTTATTAATTTATTACTGTGATATAGCAGATGTATTATTTCAACATCTGGTACCAAAATTCCTCTTGAAGGAGGGATTCTTTGCTCCCTACTGACAGGGCCCTATCTGATCCTCTGGCCTTATCTCCTACTATTTTCCTGCTTTCCAGCTTTGATCACACCAGCTCCCTTGCTGTTCCTTAGAGCATACTGGGTACTCTATGCCTCAGGGCCTTGGCCTTAGCTGTCCTCTGTCAGGAACAATCTTACCTCATTTATCCAAATGATTCATTCCTTTGCCTATTTCAAATGTTTGTGCAAAAACCACTTCCTCCGTGAGGCCTTCCCTGACCACCTATTTAAAATGGAATATTCTCCCCAGCATTTTTTATGCACCCTTTCTCCTTTATTTTCCTCAATAGCACTTATCACCATCAAATATGCTACATATTACACAGGTAAATATAATACAGGAGATAACTGAGACCAAACATATCAGCCAACAGAGGGCTCAACTTCAGTATTAAAACAAAAAGAAAAATAGGTTGATTTCAAAGGAAAACCCAACTCTATGCTGTATATAAAAGACAAAGACCCACCTAAAACAAAACAATTCAGAAATGCTAACAATGAAAGGAAGGATGGGTAAAGGTCTACTAAGAAAATGCAAATTAAAAAAAGAAAGAATTGAGATTTTGAAATTCAATAAAATAAAATTCAGACCAAAAACCATTATTGAGACAAAGAACATCTTATAATCCTAAAGGCTACAATTCACAGTGAAAATAAAAGATTTATGAAAAAGTATGCAGTGAATAACACAGCAGCTACTTTCACACGTAGGAATTATAAGAGATTCAAAGAGAAATCGAAATACACTAATAATAGCAGACTATAGTACATTTACCTTAGACAAAAAAATACAAAAACACTTATGAAAATTGACTCTAATTTACAATACAGACATGTATGCCTCAATAAATCACATAAATATAATATAAATATTTACCATAATATGATAAAACTAGAAAGTTATAATCAAAACATAAGAAAGCCCCACCTTGAAATTTAAAATTTTTCTATTAAACATAGCTTGCCACAAAGGGAAATATCAATTAATAATGAGAATTTCTGGAAAAAAAATGAAAACATGACATTAGAATTGACAAGATGCAGCTAAAGAGTGTTCAGAACAAAACTGATAATTTAAATAAATAATGAAATGTACGAATTAGATATTTCACTCAAAAGAAAACGTTAGATATATTTAAGGTTCTTTTCCATTTTGAATTTTGGATTTAATTTTCTTTTAATTGAGCAACATAGTTTTGTTTTGTTTTGTTTTGTTTTGTTTTGTTTTTTTTGGAGTCTCCCTCTGTCACCGAGGCTGCAGCACAGTGGCGCAACTGGCCAGTCTGCTCTTGAACTCCTGACCTTGAGTGATCCACCTGCCTCAGCCTCCCAAAGTGCTGGGATTACAGGTGTGAGCCACTGCACCCAGAAAGCAACCTAGATTTTAAAACATGAGATAAATAGGCCTAACTGTATTTAACTACATCTAACATTTTTACTAACAGTTATAATACTGGTAGATTTTGGAAACTATTATATACATTATGGAGAAAAGTAAATTATTCTGTTAATATCATTTAGGAGCCATGATTTTCAGCATCGGGGAAAAGAGATGCAATATAAAATCAAGTAAGTAAAAACCCTATAATCTTCTATTAGAATTGGAATATCGACACAAATTTATTATTTATTTTCATCTTTCTTTGAAAAACTACATCTCTCCTAGATCTTGTGTTGAAGAGTCTGGGAAGTGATAAGTCATTTAACCATGAACATCTTTAAGTGTAGATTGCAGCATCCAAATATCTTTTTCACTAGAAGCAATCAGGACACCTTTGAGAAATGACTGATTCTACGTCTGAGGCAGTAAATGTACAATATGACACTGGAACTCTTACAGTGTCAGAAAGCAATCAAGACATTTGAGCTTGTGTCAAATAAAGGAGCCAAAAATGACCAAAGATGGGCAATTTGAAATTCAAAATGGATATTCACTGCAATTATATAAAAGTGTAAACAGAGATGCAGATACAATCAACATGAAACTCCTGGAAGCAACAGGAGATTCAATATGGTTGCAAGATACAAAATTAGACACAGAAATCAGTACCTTAATTTATGTAAGAACCTAGCCGTTATAAGGAAAAGTAGAAGAGATAATTCCAACAAAAAAAGAGAAATACTCTAAGAATAAATTTAACAAGTGAAAAACCTTTATGATGCTTTCGTGAAAGACACAGAGCTGAAACTTGAGCGAAAGAAAAAATAAACCTTGCTTTTCAAAAGGAAAAAAATGTCAAAAGGAAAATGCAACATCATAAACGGAAAAGATATGCAGAAGATTTTGTTTTCAGAAAGTATTTTTACGGAGCTATATTCTATAGTTTACATGAAAAAATAACCAAGCATATAAAAAAAAGCTTCAGAAAACAGCAATAATGCAGTCTAGCCCTACCAGATACTGAAATATAGTCTCTAATAAAAACAGTATAATATTAGCCCATAAGTAGACAATAAAATCAATGTTGAAAAAAAAAGAAAATATATCTTAGATCCAATTACAATGTGGAAATTTATGTATGTGATAAAATATTTCAAATCGCTGCTCAGGGGTGCTTTTAAATTAAATGTTATGACAGCTAAAAAGTCATTTGAAAATAGATAAAATTCACATAGGTAGAATTCCTGCATATATGTTCGTGTGTACATACATATTACTCGTGAATCGTATAATGAGGAACCAATCTGACATCTCCAAATTGAAGGATATTCTGCAAGACCACTGGGCTAGACTTTTCAGAAATGTCAATACCAGGAGAAACAAACAAAAAAAGGCTAGGGAACTGTTCTATATTGAAGGACGCGAAAGAGACTTGACAACTGCAATATGTGATTCTTACTGATACACTATGTGCTTCTTGTTAAATCTCGGATTTACATTTTACAAACTATAGGGTAAAGAAGGACATTTTGGGAAAACTGAGGAAATTCAAATATGAAATATATCCGATTATTGTAATCTAACAGTGTTACATTTCCTAAGTATGATGATGCGCATTGTGATCCTGTGGTCCTCAATTGAGGCAATTTTGCACCTCTCCTTTTTCCCCCAACCCTCACCCCCACCCCTCCC
>NW_016805008.1:493085-539084 GCF_001698545.2 Rhinopithecus bieti
TCCCCCCTCCCCCCCCAACCACACCTTTTGGGTTTGGCAGTGTCTGGAGGCATCGTTGGTTGTCACAATTGGGTGAGGGGTTTGCCACTGGCACCTAATGGGTAGAGGCCAGGGATGCTGCTAAATAGTGGTTGTTTAGCTCAGGACACCCCACCCCACCCCGTCACCCCACCTCACGGGCACAGACAAAAACTCATCTTGCCCAAAATGTCAATATCGCGGGGTTGAGAATGTAGAACAATCCCTTTTTCTGAGGGGATACATACTGAGATATTAGGCTGAATCACATGACATTGTCTCTTGCGTAGGTCAAGTATCGGCAATACTTAAGGACGAAGGGTTATGACGTTCACAACAAACTCTCAAAATAATGAACAAGCCCTTCCGCCCCGGCTGCCCCGCGACCTAGGGGACCCGAGAAGGGCGCACTAGCCCGGGGCGCGGAGGCCAACGCCGAGCCTGCGCGGTGGGAGGCGCTGAGAGCTCACTGCGCACGCGCCGGTCGGCCGGCCGCACCCACGCGGCTCAGCTCGCGAAGTTGCAGACAGCCCGGCGAACCGCTCAATGCGCTTCTTCTGCCCGCCGCAGAGAAAGGGAAAGAAAACTTCGCAGGGGTTCCGTTGGCTTCTCGACGACTGACAAAGATGCTTTCCCAGATAGAAGACCGGAGCCCTGCTCCTTTGCGATCCGCCAAGGGCTGCAGAGAGCATCCTCATCCATTTGGGCACCCCTGTCCAGGAAGAGCCCGGCCATCCCTTTCCAGATTGGATCCTTCAGAGGTGAATTTTCTTCGGTGGATTCCGATTTGCTCCGTCTGACCAGCCTAGGCAATCCAGCATCGCGTGGTACCAGTGCCCCTGGGCACACTTGCTTCACGCCGGCGCCAGCTCCGCCTCGCCAGCAAGCGCATTCCCAGGTAAACATTTTAAATACCTTAGAATTCTTCTGCCTAGAGTCTCTAATCAAGAAGTTTACCCACTTTTTCTGTAAAGAGCCATAAAGCAAATACTCTAGAATTTGGGCCTGGAACTGTCTCTGTAGCGTATTCGTCTTTGTTTTGACAATGTAAAAACCACTCTGAGCTGCTGGCCTTACAAAAATAGAATCATGAGGACTGTGATGATTAAAGCCTGATCACTAACGCACCCAGCACAGAGGCTAAGCGCCAGTGAGTCCTCCACCGCTTCCTAGGCCCGACCATAGTTTTGCAGTTAGGATCCAGGTTTTATGAGGACTGGGACCCACCCAGGTTTAGTTCAGTCTCTTGAATCCCTCCCTGCACCTGCACCTCAGCTCCTCCCCCTAGGCCGGTGGCCCGTGGTGAGTTCCTGGCAGTCTCCTAGGCCACCGGGAAACACTCTGACCAACTGCCACGCCCTCCTTTGCTCCAAAATGACAAGCTCTTTTCATCTGGGAGCAAAAGGTGAAGTCTCCACATTTGAACTAAATGAGTTTAGTATAAAAGTAATACAAGATTATCTCAGACAATTGTATTTTAATAGTATTTTTTCTGGTGATAAATGTAATATATGTCTACCATGGTCATTTGGAAAATTCTGAGACGTATATAGGAGAAAATAAATTTTCCATAACCCTAACCCACAAAAAATAACTTTTGAAATGCTCGTGTATTTTTAAATTCTTTTTTAATGCATATTATAGGACAACTTACTGAACAATTGAATTTTTAGAAATACTTTTAATAAAACTTGTGTTGTAGTACAGCATACAGGAAAGCGTACAAATGACAAATACATTTCAGTAAACTTTCAAAGATTAACACAAACATGTCCGGGCAACCACAACCCAACTCAAGAAATTAATAGTAGCATTCTTCATCCCCCTGTTAGTTTTGTCTATTCTGACATTTCACATGAAATGAATTACTTGGTAAATATTTTATAGTATTTGGTTTATTTCACTTTATATTATATTTGAATTCATCCATGTCATTGCATGTAATAAGTCTTTTTTTAAATTTTATTCTAGGCTGTATGAAATTCAGTTATATGAGTATACACAATTTATTCTTTTTGCTGTTATTTTTTCTTAATTACAGATGTATTGAGATATAATTCACATGCCATACAGTTCATCCACTTAAAGTGTGCAATTCAATGTGTACAATTCAATGCTTTCAGCGTATTCACAGATATATGGAACCATCACCACAGTCAATTTTAGAAAATTTCCATCACCTGGAAACTTCATACCCTTTAGCAATTACTCCCACAACCCCAATTCCCTATCCTTTCTAGCCCCAAGCAACCACTAATTTTTCTGCTCTATAGATTTGCCTATTCTGGACATCTCACAAAAATTGCACCGTATGATATGCGGTCTTTTGTGACTGGTCCCTTATGCTGATACTGGACATTCAAGTTCTTTCCAGGTTTGGAGCTATTACAGATAATACTTCCGTGAACATTATTCTGTGGATCGGTTCACATAGATACACATTTCTGTTGGGATACATATCAAAGGTTTGCTCATAACCAGCTATAATTACAGTGCCAAGCAGTTTTTTAAATTTACAGACCTGCCAGCATTATATGATGAGAGTTCTCATTGTTCCACGTCCTCTCCAACATTTGGGGTTTATATAGTATTAATTTATATTTCTCGGATGACTAAAGATAAAGAGCATCTTTCATGTAATTATTGGCCACTCGGATATGCTCTTTAGTAAAGTGGCTTTTAGGCATTCACCCATTTTTCTATTGGCTAATCTTCTTCTACTTGATGTGTATATTCTAGATAAGTGCTGCAAACAAACACCTTTTCCTAATTAAAGGCTTGCATTTTAATTCTCTCATTTTTAGATTTTGATAAAGGTAAATCTTTAATTTTTATTGAGGTCTAATTTATCACTTTTGTTCATGGTTAGTGCTTTTGCTAACCTGTAGGAAATCATTGCCTACCCCAAGGTGATAAGGGCATTCTCTTACGTTACCATCTGGAACCTTAAGTTTTTTCTTGGAACACTTAGATGTGCTAACTACCTAAAATTAATTTTGGCATATGGTGGCAAGTGAGGACTATTTTTTTTTTGTCATGTAGCTATCCAACTGACCTAAGCTTTTCTTGGAAAAGAAAGTCCTTTCCCCACTGCTCTGCAACATCACCTTTGTCATAAATCAATAGAAATAGACCTCCAGATGTTGGAATCAGTAGAAAAGGAATATAAAATATATTTATGGTTATTTTAAATTATTAAAGATTCTTACTAAGGGTAGTTATGATAAATGAAGACAGGGAATTTCAAGATAAATACAACTAATAGAAGAAGAACAAAATGTAACCCCTAGAACTGAAAAATATAATAACTGAAATCATTTGATGGGATTATCAGTAGATTGGACACACAGTAAGGAGAATCAGGAAACTTAAAGATAGGTCAATAGAGAGCCAGGCACAGTGGCTCATGCCTGTAATCCCAGCACTTTAGGAAGCCGAGGCGGACAAATCATTTGAGGTCAGAGGTCAGAGGTCAGAAGTTTGAGACCAGCCTGGTCAACATGGTGAAACTCCGTCTCTACTAAAATACAAAATTAGTTGAGTGTGGTGGTGCACACCTGTAATCCCATCTACTCGGGAGGCTGAGGCAGGAAAATCGCTTGAACTGGGGAGATGGAGGCTGCAGTGAGCTGAGATTGCGCCATTGCACTCCAGCCTAGGTGACAGAGCGAGACTCCATCCCCCCNTAGAACTGAAAAATATAATAACTGAAATCATTTGATGGGATTATCAGTAGATTGGACACACAGTAAGGAGAATCAGGAAACTTAAAGATAGGTCAATAGAGAGCCAGGCACAGTGGCTCATGCCTGTAATCCCAGCACTTTAGGAAGCCGAGGCGGACAAATCATTTGAGGTCAGAGGTCAGAGGTCAGAAGTTTGAGACCAGCCTGGTCAACATGGTGAAACTCCGTCTCTACTAAAAATACAAAAATTAGTTGAGTGTGGTGGTGCACACCTGTAATCCCATCTACTCGGGAGGCTGAGGCAGGAAAATCGCTTGAACTGGGGAGATGGAGGCTGCAGTGAGCTGAGATTGCGCCATTGCACTCCAGCCTAGGTGACAGAGCGAGACTCCATCCCCCCAAAAAAAAAAAAAAAAAAAAAAAGTCAATAGAAATCATCCAAATTTAAAGTGCATTGAGAAAAAAAAGTTTATAATAAACAGAACATGGTGACTCATGAAATAATATAAAGACATCTAACTTACATGAAATTGGACTTTCAGAAGTCAGGGAGAGAAACTATCAGGCAGAAAAATACTTGAAAAAGTATTAGCAAAGGTTCCCCAAATTTGATCAAATATATTTATCCAGAATGTTTACTTGTTTAATGAAGAGTTGATCCCAGTAACCTATTTTGCCATTAATGGAGTTTAGAGGTTGGCATAAAAGGTTATAAAGTGTTACATCTCCATGAATGAGCAGCAGGGCATTTTAAAGTCACATTGAATGTGGAAAAAATACTTTGCCAGGTGGAAGGGTCCTAAGCATGGCTATTCTTTTAACATAAATGTTGCTTGCCCACTAACATTACCACCACCGCAATCATAGTAATGCCAAAATTCCTCAGTTTTTCAAAATATCCTGTTGGTGCACAGTACAGACCTGCATCCACTGAGAACCCTTCTCTCCTGTGATCTGCCTCCCTGTCCCATACCTTTCTAACCTCATCTTCTAACGCTCTATGTAGCAAACCTCCCTGGCCTTCTTCCAGATCAGGGCTTTGGGGATTGCTTTTCCCTCTTCCAGAATGCTCCTGCCCCCAAATATATATATAACTGACTCTTCCACAGGTCTTTGTTCTAATGTCATTTTTCTCAGTGAGATCTACCAATGAAACAAACCCAAACAAAAAACTTATACATTCTCTCAGCATCTGGGTTAGTTTGTGGGGCTGCCATGGCAAAGCACCACAGACCCAGTGGCTTAACCCTCAGAAAATTATTTTCTTAGCTCTGGAGACTAGAAGTCCAAGAACAAGATGGCAGCAGGTTTGATTTCTCCTGTGGCCCTTCTCCTTGACTGGCCATTGGCCACCTTCTCTCTGTGTCCTCTCATGGTTTGTTCTCTGTGAGTGAGTGCCCTGGTGTCTCTCTGCATGCCCAAATTTTCTTTTATAAAGACAGCATTTAGATTAGATTAGGACCCATCCAAAGGGCCTCATTTTAACTTAATTGCCTCCTTAAAAACCTTATCTACGAGTATAGTTACCTTATGAGGTACTAGGGGTTAGGCCTTCAACATATGAATTTTGGGGGTACATAATTCAGGCCATACACCATCTCTTGTTTATTTTCATCTGCATTCCCCCCACCTTTTTTTTTTAGATGGAGCATCGCTCTGTCACCCAGACTGGAGTGCAGTGATGCGATCTCAGCTCACTGCAACCTCCACCCTCCCGGGTTCAAGCAATTCTCCTGCCTCAGCCTCCTGAGTAGCTAGGATTACAGGCATGCCCCATCATGCCTGGCTGTAACCTTTATTTTAAATTCCATGTATTGTAATGATTTACTTGGTTTATTGTCTTAACTTTCTGTTCCACTGGAATACAGGTTTAATAAGAAAGGGAGTTTAATCAATTTTGTTCTCTGAAGTGTCTTCAGAAGCAAATGAGTAAAGAATTATCATTGTTAACGTTTTCACTTAGTGCTAGCATATGGACAACCTCAATTTATTTCTAACAACTCTCGGTATCTTTCAGAGGATTCCTTCATTCCTTCACGAATGAAGAAAGCCCTGATAGTGTTCCAGTAATTTATGTTTTTTATCTTAACAAAAAGAGTTATAGCACTAAAAGATCCAGCTTTTTTGTTTTACTTTTTAAAAATTTTTTTATATTGTTAATAGAGACAGGGTCTCACCATGTTGCTCAGGCTGGTCTCGAACTCCTGGACTCAAGTAATCCACCCTCCACAGCCTCCCAAAGTGCTGAGATTACAGGGGTGAGCCACCACAGACAGCCAAGATCCAGTTTTTTTTACCAAGGAAAATAAGAAATTTAACATGCTTGTTTCCAAAGCAACAAATCTTTGCATGATTAAGTAGACTGAGGGCTCTTCCATATTAGACGAAAATATCCAGCCAAATTGCTGAGGACTCCCTCAGACAGAAAAAAAAAATGCTTAGAGTCATCCTCACAAAGATATTTGCCTGTTTAATTGTAACTTAATTATGACAACTTTTTTTTCTTTAGGTGGTCAGGCTCAGGATGGACCATGAGCTTTCAAAAAGGAAAAAGGTGGAAATCCTCAACTATGCTGCCATCTGAATAAGTGTTTCTTTGTAGCATGCACAGAGTCAAGGAAAATTACATCCCTGCATTATGTAATGTACCAACAACGCAGTTACCCACTGTTTTAATCTAGGCTATTCTTGAAAGCAGAGCCTGAGACAAAGGTAGACACGTTCTATTTATGAGTCTGACACGCAGGAGCAGGAATGAGAGGCAGGGGAGTGAACATGGGAAAAGGGAAAGTAAGTCCAAGCAAAACCAGATACTGCTGTTATCAAGTGGTCCACCCCTATTAATGGCTACATAATGCAGAACTTTCTTAGGATTCTTCTTAAACTTTATCTCAGAACTGTCTGCCTTAGGGAGAATGGAGAAGTATTTCTCCATCAGCAGTCACCTCCTGTTTGTTGAGGGCTGCTCCTTTGGGGCATTAACTCACCGCCCCCACCACCCCATCCCTCTGGGCTGCAAAGAACTGAGAGCCCACATGGTACCTCAGCATCGCACATTGCTACATCAGAGAGGTCTTAAGACAGGAAACTAGAGTCTTGGTGCATGCTCAAAGTGAGACAGTGTCAGCACAGAAAAGTGTAATATCTTCCATAACTGTTCAACAGAGCCATGACTGGACTCAGAGGTTGAGAAGATATGGGACCGTACACAAGAAGCATCTTGTAAGCCTGCATAACATACTATTAGACTCATCGAAATCTGTTTCATTCCTTCTTTATAATCAAAACTTCAGTGTCCAGAATAAGGTTGGCAGAAGGGTTATATAGGAAAGTTAAATGCATTAGAAGGTGTATATTTATAAGTTTTAACCTTGAGTCATGTTCAAGGAGAAAGTGACATTGGAACTCGGAAAATTAAAAAATGATTCTACTTGAAAAATTTGACCATTGCATAGAGATATTAGCTATTGTCTAATCTTTTGTAACCTCAGAAACAATTGTGAATTGTTTGGTGAAAAATGAAAAAATAAAATTAACCATTTCTTATGTCTCCATGAGCTTTATAGACCAATGTCACTAACTTTTCTTAAGATAATTGTTTCCTACTGTCAAATAGCTCTAGTGATATGCATCTTACAATCAATGAAGGGAAAACTGATAGAAACATAGGAAGAAAAATACTGGGGTAATTTTCATCGTATAAAGTGTTAGCATTAACATTGGTTAGAATAGAGGAGAAACTGCATGACTTGAGTGGACATTCCTGTATGTTGTATGAGGCCCTATCTTAACAGAAATAGTGATATCATCATCATCCTCTCTTATTTGGTCTTGAATTGCCACCAATAGGATAAAACCTTTGAATTATTTAACTCAATATATGTTAAGTTTCTACTATGTGCTATGTATTGGTACTGTAAATATGAATAAGACATAAAATATTACATTAAAAAACATCAGAATATATGTTCTTTTAAGGTATACCCCAAAACATTTACCACATGTTCTGGGGTGCATGTTAGGCTGTATCACAAATCAAGTCTTAAGAAATTTCAAAAGATGGAAATCATATAGAGTATAAATTAAACCAGAAATCAAGTACATAAAGGTAACAAAAAATTTCCTAAATGCATTAATTTAAGGAACATACATCTCATGACCCAGGAGTCACAAAATAAATCAAAGCAAAATTGCGAAAATATTTTGAAATGAATTTTAATGAAAATACAGCGTATTAAAGCTCTGAGTACTTATGTTAGAAATTTTACAGAAAGGTTGGCTATCAGTGTTTCCAGAAGCCGGGGAAAAAGTTTAGACAACTTGATGGCTGAGGAAGGGAAACAAAGTGAGACCTCTGATCACCCTGCCTTTCCAAGGTGAGCACTCTGGATCCCGTCGTAGGAGACCAGAGTCTTGCTGAGTTGAGGAGAGGAAGATTGGAGTTGAGACTGAGATAGTTTGAATTTTTAGGACAAAGTATCAACAAGGAAGAAGATAGACAAAAAAATCCAGAAATCTATGTAGAGGCTCCATTGTGTACCTAGTGGAACACTAAGCCTAACAAGTCTCAAAATTAGCGTGAGATTGGGAAATATCTAATTTCCATCCAGCCACAGTGGAGAATCCTGACTGAAAACCAGGCATTCACTAAAGATCCCAGAAAGGTTACGTGTTACATGAGTAGGGCTAAAGTATCCTGACTTGCTCCCCACCCGCACACAAAGCTTAAAAACAAGCCTCAATATAGTATAAAGCTGAACTGTAAATAACTAAACTACCTGCCAGAACAAAGTCCAAATTTATTAGTTCCAGTCCTCCAAAATAACACATGGAAAGACAGGATTCAATTTACAAGACATTTGTTTGGGGGAGTAAAAATGGCTGAGGGTTTAAATAGAGAGGAAGTCAGAGAGACAGAGTCCTCAGGATACGTAAGATTTCTGGCCTCCATGGAGGTGTGATGGTTAATTTTATGGGTGTCAACTTCACTGGGCCACAGGATGCCTCATATTTGATCAAACATTATTTCTGGTTGTGTTCATGAAGCATTTTCTGGAAGAAATTCACATTTCAATTGACGGACTGAATAAAGCAGATTGCAGTCCCCAGTGTGGATGGGTTTGATCCAGTCTTCTAAGGACCCAAATAAAATAGGTGGAGGAAGGTTGAATTTTCTGCCTGACTGTGGCACTGGGACACCCATCTTCTCCTGCCTTTGACCTGGGACTGACACCTCAATGCTCCTGGTTCTCAGACCTTCGGACAGCAGATTGGGGGCCTTCTCAGCCTCCATTATTGTGTGAGCCAATTCCTTATAATAAATAAGGATTTATTTATTGATAAATCCGTATAGATTGATTATAAATCCTTATAGATTGACTGATAGATCCATAGGACTTATTGATTCTGTTTCTCTGGAGAACCCTGACTAATACAGAAGGAGAGAGGGAAGAAAGGATGGTTGAGCAGCAAAAAGCTTAGACTGTAGCACAGTTCTGATAAAGTTTGCAGTCAGATGAAGAACACTCAAACCAAAGTTGCCCATTGGAGGAGCCCCCTACCTCACAGGAATAGGCCTGCATTATTAGTATACCTTCCTCATTCATTCATTGTTGTTCTTATGGAAACAACCCACGGGAAATGTAGCCTTGGCATGACTGTATCAATGGATACAGAGAGGAGTAGCAGGGAACCCCCCGCCCAGTCAATTACGTTCCACAGCAAAAGATCTCAGTGGTGCATTTCCACGCTGGCTCAGTCCACCCCTTGGGCTGCACAGCTCTATTCAGGCCTAGCTGCCAGGAAGAGTATTAGGTGTCATTGTCAACTCAGGCTGTGTGCCCAGTAAACCTGGAAGTGTCTGGATATTCTTGCTTGCCAGCATATAGTCATAAATCTATTTGGGGAAGAACTTGCCATTTCATCAAAGTATATACATGTATAGCAGGGTTCTTCCTCCTAGTGACCTGTGACCTAGTAACCCAGCCACTTATGGGTTCTTCCATCTGTGGGTTCCTTACGTGAAAAGTGCTTCAGGTCTGGGAACTGAGAAAGGGATGTATCATTGGAGTGTGGTTCCATTCGTGCCTTATTTGGTTATAGGCATTAAGCAGCATTCTTGTTACGTGCCCATCTATTTTGCCTGTAGAGGTGTTACTTTCAATTAATCAATAAACACCCTGTGAATCAAACCCCCTTACACTACCCCTCCGATTTCACCAGTTAATATAGTAATTATGGCCTCTTGACTTTTGGTAATTAAGCACTAATCCTCCAGGGCCCTCTATCACTTGAGGGCCCATCACCCCTGAATCATATTAACAATCCCAGCCCTCTGACCACCTCATTTACCATCAGCCCTGGTCTAAAGAGTAAAGCCACTACTGCACTTAGTGACACTGGTAACCTCTCACAGGCTCATTCTTGGCGGCCTTAGTGAATTGTCACTATTTCATGACATGTTCATCACAGTATATCCATCACATATTCATTCATCTGACCCCTATGAAGGTGTGATGGTTAATTTCATCACAGTACATAAATGCCATTGTATAGCAGGTCCTCAACTAATATAGCAACACCAAAATTTTCAGGCAGAACTGATTGACCCTGTGGAAGGGCAGGCAAGCCCAGAGCAAACCATCTATATGCAGTTCTTTTAACAGGCTGCAAGGCACTATAAGATTAGGGAAACATTTATCAAATTACGTTCTGTGGAAAACTAGTTCCATAGGATATGAACTGATGTCAGGAGAAAAATTAAATTAGAAAGTTCCTTCAGTGCCAGATTCTCAAAGCCATTCGTATGTGAATGTTTAGTGCAACTCTCCAAAAGAGATGATTTGATGTGTTCCATGTGGCAGTAGTATGATGTGCAACCCAGATCCCCCTTCAAAGAACGGCTTGCACCCCACTTGCTGGGTATAATGTTAGCAGGCAGCCTGCAGCTGACAGCCCTCTTCAGGAATTGGCATAGCTGTAGAGAACCACTTCACCTAAGGTCACACTTTTTTGTGGAGTGGCCCATAGCCAAGGATTGATCAGTGTGGAGATACAAAGTTGTTCTCTTGCCCATCTCAGGACATCTCTGAGGGCCATTTTAAGTCCAGAGCTCCCTGTGGGGTTGGCCAAGGCTGTCGTTGGACCTGCATTATAACTTCCACCCAATTCCACTTCTCTCTCTCTTTTAACAAACGTTTGGCAAAAGGCACTTCTTAATAAATATCCTACAATTAAAGTATATCTCAGAATCTGCATCCTGGAAAATGCTGTCTGAGACACCCCACTTTCTAATTTTCTTTGCCCATTAAAGCTCACCCCCTAATTTTTTTTTTTTTTTTTTTTTTTTTTTTGACGGGATCTTCTTCTGTTGCCTGGAAGGGAGTGCAGTGGCACGATCTCGGCCCACTGCAGCCTCTGCTTCCCAGGCTCAAGCAATTATCCTGCCTCAGCCTCCCAAGTAGCTGGGATTACAGGTACCTGCCACCACGCCCGTCTAACTTTTTGTATTTTTAGTACAGATGGGGTTTCACCGTGTTAGTGAGGCTAGTCTCAAACTCCTGACCTCAAGTGATCTGCCCATCTCGGCATCCCAAAGTGCTGGGATTACAGGTGTGAGCCACCGTGCCTGGCCTAAAGCCCTTTTTCATAGAGTACCTAACAAGTGTAGGGCTTAAGAAATACATTCTGGATGCTGGTAAGTGCAAGTGTGAGAACTAAGTACCTGTGTGGAAAGTAGGGAGGGGTACCCAAGACTTAAATCTCAGCTTATGAATTCCTTTGAGATTTGAAACTAGCTTAATTTTGATATGTAACTCTAATGCTTAAAGTATTACAGGATCTACTATCTATGGAGGTGCTATGGAGAGGATCTAAATACTGTATGACCTGTGCAAATAAATTTTCTTTTCTCTGTAACAGTGTTTAAAACTTTAAGATAATCCGTGGTTGTCAGGTAAAATGCACTCATGTCTATCTGACAGATACAAATATTTTGCATTCTAGCTGCTTTTAGATATCTAACAGGAGAGGAAAACAGGAAATATGATTAAAGCCTCTGAAAGTCCATTTCCAAGAAATAAAAACTGCAGTAGGAATTCTACAAAACTGAAAAATCTTCAGGACTGGAAGAACTATCCAGAAAAGCCCAGTGGACTATAATAACTTATTAAAATATGTGTTTGGCAAGCCACTGACTAATACCACTTTAAGATATGAATGCATTACCCAAAAAAAAATGCAGTAGTTTTTACAAGTCTTTGAAATAATCATATTTGTATTTTGACGCTAATTTGAAATAAGGAGCTGGCTTGAAATACTAAATCTAAGTGATCTGAGACAATGAGCTATCAGACTACATGATCAGCATAGAGCAATTTCCAAATAAGATGAGATGTATGCAGCCTCTACAAATTTGGCTTGGGGAGGAGTTTACTTCACTTGCTTGAATAAGCTACTGTCTATGGCTCACAAGGGTCCCGTTCTTAATGAGGTGGTGCGTAGCAGCAACACACTGTGAATCCAAATAGCAGATGGCAACACTGTTGAGTAGGCTGGCAGTCTGATGTCTAGCCACCAACTGGCAGCAATCATTATTAAACTGATTCATGTGCCCAGGGAAAATCTTCATAACAGTCTTAGCAAATGTGAGCAGCAAGAAGCAAATGATCTGCTATTCCTATCTGCTATGAGTACTACCTATATTTCTTAAAATATTATTCCCCAGTGCAACCTACACAAAGAAATGGCATGATATGTGCACTGGAGGCCCTATTCCTTTCTTATAGATGCATGTATACCTTTAAACATGATAGCTGTGATTTCTCTATTTGGTGAATAGCTTTTCCTTGACGGAAATAGCTTCATAGCATTCACCCTATGGATTTGTCGCACATATTCAATGATAGGCAAGCAGTCATAGATTCTGTAAATAAATAGCTGAACATATTCTATCTCACATAATGAAGCAATGGCCTACATTGCTCATGGTCCATCTACATGAGACAGGTAACTCATCCTAGGGTGAAAAGTTTGTTATACTCACACTTGGTTAGGAAAGCAGTCTAAGAAAGGCTCTAGCTTCAGAAAACTTATGTAAGGTTATTTCGACAAGAAAATCTTAAAGGTATCCATTTAAAAGTTCTGTCTTTATGCTGGGTGCAGTGGCTTATGCCTGTAATCTCAGCACTTTGGGAGGCTGAGGCAGGCAGATCACAAGGTTAGCAGTTTGAGACTAGCCCGGCCAACATGGTGAAACCCCATCTCTACTAAAAATACAAAAAATTAGCCGGACGTGGTGGCTCACACCTGTAATCTCAGCTACTCAGGAGACTGAGGCAGGAGAATCACTTGAACCCAGGAGGCAGAGGTTGCAGTTTGCAAAGGCAAACCAGCAATGGATAGGCTGGTTCAAAAGATGTATTATATTTCCAGATATTATGATAACAGTGATAAAGACTTGATGGTGAATAGGTACTTGGATAGCAGTACTGCAGAGGGTCAATTTGAGTAAGTCACCTGCACTACCCAAAGATGAATATTCTTTTTGAGAACAGAAGAATTCTAGTGATCATGAGGTAAGGATGCTGGAAATTCATTCCTAAAAATTTATATGTACCAAGTAGTTGTTTTCTGTTCTCCCATTCTTCACTAAAACTGTCCTTATCAAGAACACCACTGATGTCCATCTTATCCAAATCAAAGTTTCATTCTCAGACTCTCACTTACTCTAATTCTCAGAGGCATTTAATGCAATTGATCACTACCATCATCTGGAAACACTTTCTTGGCTTGGTTACTAGAACAACAGTACATGCCTGGTTTTCCTTCTTCCTTACTGGAAGTTCATTGTCCATCTCCTATTTAGCTCCTTATCAAAATCCTGACCTTTGACATTTGAGTGTTCTTAAATACACTGTGTAGATTCTGATATCTGAATGAAGTAGATACTCTGCTATGTACACTCTAATGAGGACAGGGACTATGTGTATCTGGTTCACTGCACAATGTCTAATACATGGTGGACATTCAAATATTTGTTGAAAGAATGAATGAATACTAGAACAACATATGCAGTTTGAATAGATGAGTGTAAGTATAATGAGGATGATCTGGATATTAAATAGTCCCTAACATTATTTCATTGAGGTAGCTTTTAAATATTAGAATCCTCACCTTTTTAGAGTATGAAATTGAGATGTAGACAGATCAAGTAACTTGCCCAAGAACACACAACTACAAAGTGTCAGAGCTGGGACATCTCCTGCTGTGCTAGTCCAAGGTCATGCTCTTGACTCAGTGCTATACTTATTGATAAATACAAGAGAAAATGATAGGAACCCGAGTTCAGCTTATGTTTCTCCTGGTCCTCTGCTACAACTGAGGTTGATGTTTCTGATGGTAGCAGGACTACAAATACTAGTTGTTTTTTGTTTTGTTTTGTTTTTTTTACATTCAGAAAGAAGAGGATTGTGTCCTCATCTGTAAAATAGAAATGAAAATGCTACCAATCTACCTTCTTTTGATGGTAATTTAAGGCTAAAATAAGATAATCAATATGCCACATATAAGTCACAATACCAAAATCATGGGGGATCTTCATGTATTAATTATTACTACTGGGAGGTACTAAAAGAAGATCTGAAGTGGAAAGAAAAAATTTCCTTACTGATTAGAGAAGCAGGAATAAGGCAGTCAAGAAGGAGCCAGAACATTCCTTACTGACCTAACTCAGGAAAATCAAAAGAAAGGCAATATTCCATGGTTCCCCTGTAGCAGATAACGAGCACCCACTACACAATTAAAGAATTAAAAGTTCATTGACTTAGCCATACTACATCTTCTTTTAAAACAAAAATCATAAAGATAAAAATCTGCTGATGCTGTGAAATAAAACTGGTGATTCTGCAGTCAATTCGTTTTGTACCTGTGTGGTTTTACCTTCCACTGACCCACCAAGACATTACAATTAGTGTATCCTAGGGATGATTGGAGATAAAGTAGGCAGAGGAAATTAGGTTAATGAGGAAGCATAGAGAAAGGCAATCCTGGGACCTCCTGTTCTTCAGAATATACAGGTCTTTAAACTGTAATCAGGTAGCACAGTTAGGAATATTCTCAAAATTCACTTTCACCACTGGATTCCAGCTTGTAATATTCAATTGCTATAGAAAATGATGATCAGAATGGACTTAAATTCTGAAACTTCACTTAGAAATTTTATTCAGGGTATCTTCTTCCTTTGTTGGCAATATAGCCATCACATCTCCATTAGGGAGAGATACCCAGGTTTCTCAGTCACACTTCTCCACTGTGAGTGTCACACAAGACATTTCACTCAGTTAACAAAAATATTTCCTAAATGAAAGAATGCAGATGGCTGACTGGGTTGAGCTTTGGAGTCACTCAGATCAATATTTAAATCTCAGTTCAGGTACTTAGCAAATAAAAGACAGCCCCAGCCTCAATATGCTCATTATTTAGATGGATAGAGTCCTCACAAGGTAGTTTTAAAGATCTCATGATCATTTACTTAAAGTAATTAGATTGCTGGCACAGTCAGTTTTCAGTAAAGCATGGCCACTATTATCAAAGTTGCTAATCATTGAAATGGCAATACCAAAATTGGCTGTAATTTCATTTTCACTGGTTTTTGATTGTTTGTAAAAAGAGAGATCTATATTTGTGTTTAGAGATAACCTATTCTAGAGATTTAGGAACCTATCCAACAACCACTTTGTCTTTTGTGCTGCTATAGCAGAATGGCTGAGACTGGGTAATTTATAATGCACAGAAATGTATTGGCTCACAATCCTGGAGGATGGGAAGTCCAAGGTCAAGATGCCAGCATTTGGCAAGGACCTTCTTGCTGCATCCACAAGTGTGGAAGAAGAGGGTGCAAGAAGGGGCTGAACTTGCCCTTTTATGATGGTACTGATCCCACCCATGATCTGAGAACCCTCGTGACATAACCCTTACAGGTCAACGGTACTTACATTTTAACATGAGTTTTCAAACCATGAAACACCTCCAAGGTGGTTTTTAACTTTAATTATTAATTAATGGGTCCAAGGAACAATTGCTAAGCATTTAGTATGTGCTAAGATGAATGAGTGATTCATGCTTTTCTTCATTTCAAAATCTCCCCATTGCTTTAGTCTCTGGAGATCAGCCCTCATGGTGCGTATACTTGAGTCATGGGTAGCAAGGCCATGTGAAGTTGAAGAGACATGAACAAGAAATGTGACGTGGTTCATGATGACTGAAGGGAAAAACAGCTGCTAATAAATTTGCAGTCAGATCATGGAAGGCTTTAAATGATGAGGTAAAATATTTGGACTTCATTCAAACCTTTTGGAGAGAAATGTCAAAAACATTCACCCCATATTGAAGTTAAAAACAAAGCTAGAAGTCTTGTTGTAGATAACAAACTGACTCAAGGAACACACATATTGTTAAGACTGGAAGAATGACATTTTAAATTCTTTCCAGTAGTGTTTGAAATATATTAGAAGGAAGGAAATCTGGAACTAGGGACATAAAAGGTAGGAAGCTATTTCAATAGGTCAAGAGTGAGGTAATAAGAGGCTAAACCAAGGCAGAAAAAAGACACATGAGATATGCTGGGTGGTGCTCCACAACTCTTCATGACTTTGGGCTAACTCCTTTAAAGCCAGGGAGTTTGGTTAAATAAAAAAATGGAAATCCACATCTGTCTCAACATTTGTACTTTCAGAGGTATGAATGTTTCCGTTTTAAAATTATACATGAAACAAATAACAAGTTAATCTGGCATACTGTCGTGCTAGCCAAAACTGTGTGTGAGCAGTTTCGTAAACTGTGCCTTCTTTTCCATTCTAGCATTATTCTGTCTGTCTTTCTCCATGTTGCCCTTGTCTTTCTCAAGGATTTTCAGTTAACTCCTACCTTAAAATTTAGATCAGCTGGCAAGATGAAACCCCTGTCATAGCTGCAACCAGCAAGACATATTCTTCTGACTTTGAATCTGGCCCATTTTTGTGTGATGACACTTTCCTAAAGAGAATAATATTATATCTGTGAGCAAAAGCCCTATGTGTGACTCTTCATTATAAAAATATCCACTGAGTACATAATGTTACTCAAGAAAACAAGAAAGTGTACAGAACAAGGAAACAACTAAAAGGGCAGCAAGACAAGACGAATGTTTCCTAGTCAAGACATGAGAATACATTTTGTTATCTGCGAAATGTAGAAAGGTTATCCCGAGAGATATCTAAGGTTAAAAAATACTATGAGAGATACACTCACACACAATTATAGATAAATATACTAATAGAGATATATAAATACCAAATTCATCATATTCACACTTCCCCAGTGGCTGCTCATTTGTATCCCAACCAACTCCACCCTATTATTCATTGGGTTATGAAAATCAGAGACCTGGGAAGCACACTTAACTTGTCTCTTCCCTTAATCTCCCATACCTAATCACTAAAAATCTTCTAGTTATATTCTACTAACTAAATTTCCCTTGCCCTCACCTAATTCCTTTGCCCTTACCTAATTTGTATAGGATAAAGTACAAACTCTTTAGTATGGCATAAAAGTCCATTAGATACAGCCACATTACAACCTTATCTCCTATCCTTCCCCCATTATATACACATGTACTTGCTGTTCCCTCTGCTTGGAATGATTCCAAGAAGGAGCAAGGATCATTTCCTCAGAGAACCCTACAATGCTCCCTGCAGCCCAAGCCTACTTTCTTAAAGCACTTACTACTTATCCTCAATATTTTGTATAACTTACCTGCCTCTACCACTAGACTTAATGAAATTCTTGAAGTTAGAGATGTTGCTGCATCTATCACAATGAGAATCATCTGAAGCACGCACAAACACACACCATTTATTATCACTATTAACATGACTTTGCGATTCAACTACTGTCATTAGCATCTGTACTATTTCAAGAGACTTCTGCCCAGGAAGATTACCTTACAAGTGATAATACAGTATTGTTCATCCCTGGACCTTCTCTGAAATCCATCAATTCTTCACTGGAAAATATTAACCAGCAGTTTACACCCTGAGATTCTTTACATAATGCATGTAGACGAAATAAATGCATTTAAATGTATTACAATTATAGTAATGTAATAGGGAATGGAGGAGACTTACTAATGAATAAAATGTACAAAAAGTACATTTTACTCTTTCTCTATAGTGTCTGACAATTATTCCCACTACTCAAAGCAAAGAGAATACCAAGACAATGAGAAGGAGAAAATCTTCACAATTTTCTGAGCTCTGTAAAGAAATGCCTTTCAGGTAAACCTTTGATCAAAACAAAGGCATGGTCAAAAATATCCTTAAACAGTCAATTCCCACACAGTGCTTGACTCTATGCAACTATCAGGGATGTGGAAATTGATTGACGGTGATTTTAATATGCCAAAATTTTAGAACAAAAAATAACCACACATATGCTGATCTGCTTAAAATACACGTTAGTATTTACTGGGCTTTCATTCATCTCACCTCCTTTTCTTCTTTTCCTCAATTCATTTTACATAATCTCTCACCCTTTGCTTACTTCCTTACTTCGAATAAATCTTTCTCTCTCCCTGCTGCAAGCGGAACTACCATCAAAAAATTACCTATGTAAATCCAGAATTACAGGACTCAAACAATTACAAAAAAAATCCACCCCATCAAAAAGTGGGCTAGCAATTAACAGACACTCCAAAAAGAAGCATTTATACAGCACAGACATAAACTCATCATCACTGCCATCAAGAAATGCAAACAAAACCACAATGGAGATATCATCTCAACACCATAGAATGGTGATCATTAAGAGGCAGGAACAAACAGGTGCGGAGAGGTTGGAGAAATAGGAACACTTTTACACTGTTGGTGGGACTGTAAACTAATTCAACCATTGGAGACAGTGTGCGACCCTCAAGAGCTAGAACTAAGAATCCATTTGACCCAGCCCATCCATCCTAGGTATTACCCAAAGATTAAAATCAGCGCTATAAAGACACATGGACATGTATGTTGAATCATGGCACTATCCACAATAGCAAAGACTTGGAACTAACCCAAATCCATCAATGATAGACTGGAATTAAAGAATGTGGCACATAATACACCATTGAATACTATGCAGCCATAAAAAATGATAAGCCATGTCCTTTGTAGGACATGATGGAGCGGAAACCATCATCTGAACAAACTGTCGCCAAAGGACAGAAAACCAAACACCGCATGTTCTCACTCATAGGTGGGAATTGAACAATAAGAACACTTGGACACAGGGTGGGAAACATCACACACCAAGGCCTGTTATGGGGTGGGGGAAGTGGGGAGGGATAGTATTAGGAGATATACCTAATGTAAAGGACGATTTAATGGGTGCAGCACACCAACATGGCGCATGTATACATATGTAAAAAACCTGCACCTTGTGCACATGTACCCTAGAACTTAAAGTATAATAATAATAATTTTAAAAGAAAGAAAGAAAATCGCCTATGAATTCAGCTTTCCCGTTGGTTAGTCTCTATAACCTTTTTGCTTTAACTGCAACTTGGCAGTGCCCTGAGAACACAACTTACCCTTGATCTTTCTCTCATACTCTATCTTGGTTGATTCCAGCACTAGAGAGAAAAAATGCACAAGATGAGCTTGGAATATCTTATCATACACGTAACAAAGAAGATAGTGAAGACATCCAAGGACATATTAGAAGGAGCCAGGAGCTAACTTAGAGAGGCTTTCAGTGGTCAAAGATAGGAACATTTTAGCCTCTTTAAGAATAACACTATGATGGCCAGGTGTGGTGGCTCATTCCTATAATCCCAGCATTTTAGGAGGCTAAGACAAGAGGATTACTGGAGCCCAGGAATTTGAGACCAGCCTGGGCAACATGGTGAAACCTCATCTTTATAAAAAATAAAAAAAAAAACTAGCTGGGCATGGTGGTGCACACCTATAGTCCCAGCTACTCAGGAGGCTGAGGCAGGAGGACCGCCTGAGTCCAGGAGTTTGAGTCCACAGTGAGATGTGACTGTGACACTGCACTCTGGCCTGGGTGACGGAGCAAGACCCTGTCTCAAAATAAATAAACAAAAAGAATCATACCTACAACAGATTAAAGCACAACAAATACGTTTAAGTATGTGAGTTCCTAACTATACTAAAAATTATTGGGGGATGCTAGGGAATCATCTTATTATTTTGAAAACATGATTTTGAAACAATCATATATTTACATGAACTGTAACACTGTTCTATTAAATAGGAGATGAAGGAAAATTTCTGTTTGTAAAAATGTTCTAAGGGATTTCTAATCTCAGCCATGCATGATAAAGTAGCTGGTATTGAACTAACCCTTCTGCCAAAAGCAACTATAAAAGCTGGTTGACATATACAAATCAACTGTTTGAAGGCATTGGCAAACAAACAGTACAAGCCGGACTTTCTCAGTCCCTGAAAGAAGGAAAGCACATATGGTGAGGTCTATATTCATGCTATGACTTTTTTTCTGAGAGCATTTTTCAAATCATAACGAAGGGGAATATAGCTCAAACCAAGAGTGACAGTCTTACTGGACTGAGGGGAGAGAGGTCTGAGTTCAGAGTGGCCAATATGGCTTGGAATTGAGTCTCAAAATTTCAAGTAATAAATAAATTGAGAGAAGGATACAAAAATCTTCATTCAAATTCCTCAAGTCATGTTACCAATGCTAGCACAAATAGTGACAGGTGGGCAAATGGAGTTAAATTGTTGAGCGTTCTTATATTTGACAGTAACTGGTGAAATTACTAATTTAAGACTGCAATAAGATACGGATGAATATATTATAATTATATGGAAAGCACTAAAAGAATTTTCTTAAATGTCTAACTAAAAAACTGATAGAGGGAATGTGAAAGAATAAATGACACTGATTAATCCAAAATAATCCAATAAAGGAAAAGTAAAATATCAAGGACAGATAGGACATATAGAAAACAAATAGCAAGTTGGTAGACTTAAGTCCAACTATATTAGTAGTTATATGAGATATAAATGACTAAAGGCTTCAATTAAAAGACAGAGACTGTCATACCAAATTACAAAAAAAAAAAAAAAAAAAAAAAAAAAAAAAAAAAACGAACAATCACCAGCCTGGGCAACATAGCAAAACTTCATCTCTACAAAAAATATATTAAAATTAGCTGGACATGGTGGCATGCACCTGTAGTCCCAGCTTCTTGGTGGGGCTGAGATGGGAGAATCATTTGCACCCAGGAGGTCAAGGCTGCAGTGAGCTGTGTTCATGCCACTGTACTCCAATCTGGGTGACAAAGTGAGACCCTGTCTCCAAAACAAACAAAAAAAAATCCACTATATGCTGTTTACAAGAGACACGCTTTAAATACAAGGGCACAGAAAATTTGAAAGTAAAAACATACACCATGGAATAGTATGGAAAATATATATACCATGCGGAAACTAAACGGGAGGAAGCTAGTATAATTTTATTAATACCAAGTAAAGCAGACTTTAAGATAAGTGTATTAGTCCAATCTCAGCCTGCTATAAAGAACTGCCCAAGACTGGGTAAGTATAAAGGAAAGAGGTTTAATTGACTCATAGTTCTGCATGGCTGGGGAGGCCTCAGGAAACTTACGATCATGGCAGAAGGGAAAGTAAACATGTCCTTTTTCACGTGGTGGCTGGAGAGAGAAGCAGGGAAAATCCCCTTATAAAACTATCAGATCTCATAAGAACTCACTTGTTATCATGAGTACAGCATGGGAGAACCTCCCCCATGATCTAGTCACCTCCCACAAGACAAGTTCCCTCCCCCAACACATGGGGATTATAATTCAGATTACATTTCAAGATGAGATTTTGGGTGGGTGCACAGCCAAATCATATCAATAAGTGTTACTGGAAATAGTCAAAATGATAAATAGGAAAATAAAACATTCCTAAATTTGTATCACCTAATACAGTATATAAAGATAAGAGCGACAAATCCACAGTCATACTTGGAAATGTTACAATCACTGACAGAACAAGCAGACAGAAAATTCAAAAAATCAGTAAGAATATAGAAAATTTGAACAATATAATCAACCATCTTAACCTAATTGACATATAGACAACACTATAGCCAACAACTGCAAAGTGCACATTTTTTCCAAGTGCGCTTAGACATTTACCAAAATAAACCAACAAATCTAAACAAATTGCAAAGAATTGAGTATGTTTTCATAGAGTATGTTCTCTGACCAGAGTGGGATTAGACTAAAGGATGGGGACATAAAGATACTAGAAGAATTCCTAAATGTTTGGAAATTAGCAATATACTTCTAAATAATCTATTAAAAAGAGGGGGGGAAATGCAATGGAAGTCACGAAAACAGTACAGGTTCTTACAAATCACTTTTGTAAGTTGATATGCTTTTGAATTATTCATTTCATAAAACAGATTTTGGAAAGCTTCAGAGGAAACTTATGGTGTTACTCCATTTCTCTAACCTTTTTTTTTTCCAATTATAATTCCAGCAATTACTAGACTTATGTTTTTAAAGAACTGTGAAGTGTCTGTCTGAGATTTTTTTCTACTTGGTACCTAAGAAGTTAGCCTATCACAATTTTAAGGATGCTAGAAGAAGGCTCAAGACTCCTGGGTCAGAGCTAAAGAAATTTATTTCTTACAACACAGCAAGCAGCATGAGCTTCAAGTTTTTCATTGGTTTCCATGTCTTCCAAATCTCATGGAATTGATATGGTGCATCTCAGATGGATGCAGCTCACTAGGGTGACCACCTCCCCCGTTTACCTAAGACCAAGGGGTTTCCTAATATTCAAGATTTACTGTACTGTAAGCAGGAAAGCCTCAGGCAGACTCTGACAAGTTGGTCAACCTGTACACACAAGACTTATATAAAAGCTGAGATTCCCTGAGCTTAGGAGACAGCAAACTTTTAAAGGGACTGCCAGTAACTTGCCCATCCTTTGCACTGGAAAGAGACATTATCTTTATTATCGTAAATAGCGAGCAAATCTGTCCTTTGCCTTGGAGGGAGACATTCTCTTTATCTTCCAAAACTGTTTCCATGCAAACACACTTGAAAAGACATTTCAGAATAAAAGCTATCAATGTATCTGCTCTGAAGATGTACAGAAATGCAAAAGATCTGTGGAAAATTGTTTCCCAACAATGTTTTTATAAAATTACAGTACAATTATAGCACACTCATCTCTGTACTAATCTGTATCCTGACTTAGAAGATGAAAATCCTATACTCTTCTAAATTGTCACCAAGTTTCCTTTCTCAATAATCCAATACAAAATATTTGCTCATTATTTTTAATAGGAAGTTTGTGAAAGGCACCTAAGTATGCTGAAAGAGGTCATCTATCTCTCAAGAATAAGTTGCTATTTTGTCTCAGCAGCAAAGATTTAACAGAGAAAAAGATATTTTGTACTGTCACAATCATCCAAGGACATACTTACTAAATCCTTCCCTTGGCATCTAGCAAAAGAGGTCACGGTCTGTGAATAAGGCAAGGGAATTTAGGAGTAGGAGGAGTAAAACAGAAAACAAAACCAAAATAAACAAAAAAACCCCGTGTTCCTTTTGGTAAATGAAGCATATACTAGGAGATCAAACTAATCTGGACTTTATGGAAATGTGTGCAGTCAATTTCTTTGGAATTCATCAGCCTGTAGGTCCTAGTCACTCATATTGACTGTAATAATACAAATTTCAGGGTTCTTTTTCCCCACCCAGGAGAATTTCTAGGAATTCCTAGGGGAGGTTTCATAAGCACTCAGCAAGTCTGTTCTTAACATTCGCCGTCTTTTACCACTGGTCAAACACTGCATACCGTGACGTCTCTGGGATGCTGAGGCCTTCCACCACAGCTAAGGCCTGGGTCCCACAAAATACAAAGCCTCATCACATCGTGTTACTGCATTAACTTTCTGTTGCTGCATAGAAAACTACCACAAACATAGTGACTTAAAGTAACACAAATTATCTCACACGTCTGTAGCTCAGAATTCTGGCATAGCTCAACTGAGTTCTCTGCTTAGGGTCTCTCAAGGCTGAAATGAGATATTCACTTGGCTGAACTTTTTAATATGGAGGCCCTAGGAAGGAAATCTGCTTCCCAACTCATTCAAGTTGTTGGCCAAATATGGACATAGGTCTATGTTTCTCTGATGGCTATAGCCAGGAGCCACTCTCAGCTCTTTAAGATCACCTGCATTCTGTGGCACAACCTGCTCTCCCCAGTCTTCAAGCCAGCAACAGCGCATCAACTCCCCGTCACGTTTTGAATCTCTGACTTCCTCTTCTGATCCTACAGAAAACACTCTGCCTTAAAAGGAGTCATCTGATTAGATCAGGCCCACCTGGATTGTCACCATACTTTAAGGTCAATTAATTCACTTGGGACTTTAATTACATCTGCAAAATCCCTTCAAAGAAGTACTTGAATTTGTATTTGAATGAATAAGCAGAGGTCAGAAATCTTGGGCACGGGTGCGTCTTTAGAATCCTGCCTCCCAGTTACTATGTGAAGAGCCTCTTTCACCTCTGCTTCCCACTATTTTAGAGAGGTCCGGTAAAGCATTGTTTGTGTACTTATATGTAAGAATTTTTCGAAGATCAGATCTTTGGAGATTTACATATAGACCCATTGCTCTCCACAGTATTTCAACCAAAACATAATGGGGTCTTTGCTACAAGTCAAATGAAAGTGCAAAGGTTGATGCTACATACAGAATTGCACAACCACAAAGATAACTAACGCTTTATCACAGATTAGGACAAATACTTTCTCGGAAATATCAGTCCTTCAGGAAAATTCTTTTGGGGAGATGGCCTTACCAGTACACCAGGCATGCCCAGACCTGTCTGAATTCCAGTTAAGTCTACAGCCTGTTCTCTTACTCCATTTACATACTATTGATAAGGAATCTCCCAGCTTCCTGTCTCAGAGAACATTGAGCACTCTGAGCTGCTTCTCTCCGAGGAACACAGAGAGCATGTTTCTTGCTCCGCAGCTAAATGTCTGACTTGTCATTTGAGACAAATGGGGATTTATGCTTCCCTCGTTTATGTGCTTCCTCAAAGGACAAGCCTCAGAGTTTTTGTGCTTGGAAAGAGCAAGGGTAAAGTACCAATTAACCAAACACATTGCCAGAAAGGACAGGTAGAGAACTATTCCGTGTCATTTCTGTAAGAAGGTCTGCGGGACCAGAGTTAAGTAAAAAAATTAGGCCTTGTTTTCTAAATATAGCATGGAAAATAGCAGAATCAAAACAGGAATGGCATTTGCATTATGGGAAGGAATGATTTAGTCCTTTCCTTTTACTTTTTTCATCCAGTTTGCTTTAAACACACAGCTCAGTTGTGAACTGACTGAACTGTGAAGAAGGCAGACAGAAATGTAAGTAGGAAAAAAGGCCACCAACCAATCTTTAGTATTTTTCGACTTTGATTGGTCACTGGTGTCGAATAAAATCACCCTTGCCGGAAAGTAACTTCAAAAAGCAGGACATAGCACTAGTACTCAGGCTACATAATATGTGTCATATATTTTTTTCAAAGTCTAAGATCCACATAATGCTGTTCATTGTTTGGCAAAAACAAAAAAGTTAGATTTTGTGTCTTGACTTCTGAAAAAATGTGGAAAACAGCCAAATAGATTGGTCAGTGTATTGCACGTTTTTAGGGAGTTCTTCTATTAAGCCACCCATTCAATAAACAGTTAATAAAATCAGCCAACAAAGGCAATGAAGAATTTAATTTCAGAATTTTATTTTCCTTTTATGAGTCTCAAGATAATTTATGTAGAAGAGAATAATGGGCATGAGGAGACATACCTTCCAGGTTTATATTCTATTCCCCCTCAAAACTAAGGACTCTGAGCAACAACCAGGTTATATGTTTATGCTTAACCAAGGAAAAATGATAGAATCTCCTATAAGAGATACAATAATCCTATAATAATGTCTATTTCTAACTGTGGTTTCAAATCAGAACAAAAATGAAAAATAAAGTAAGTGGATACATGGGGAAAAGGAGAGGCTATTTCCTGTCCATGAAGAATTAAGGTAATGAATTTTTACAAGAAGAAAGTTGACATTGAATCTAAATTATTGGAAGACAAGTATATATAAATCATTTCCATATTTGTACTTAGCCAGCCATGGCTTCCAAAAAATATGTGCAAGTATTAAAATTCAGGTAAAATGAGAAGTAATAACCCAAATCACTTAAATCTTAGCTTCTGTTAACCATGGATAAAGATGTAAATAGTGCTTAATTGCTGAAAACTACAAAAAGAGCTTTGAGATGTAATGGTAAGTGTTGGCACTAGACGTCACATAGACTTATGTTTGGTGCCTAATTCTGCCCTTTTTGTGACTGTGTGGCTACAGGCATTCTTCTTAACGTCTCTGAGCCTCAGTTTCCTTGCCTATAAGGTATAAAGAAAACCTTTCTTGTTTTTCTACTGCGTATGTCTTCCATGGCCCCTTTCTTCATTCCTCCTATTCTGAGATAATGTGGCAGAGACTGACTACATATTCCTCAAACCTGTTTCTTATTTCTGGACCAGCAGCTGAATGATAGTGTCCAATAGCCATGCATCCAGGTGGCCCATATGACAGGCCTCTCTGACAGAACAGAAGCAGAAGTTATGTGTCTCATCCAGTCTGGGGCAGTTTCTTTTCCCCTCACAGGGTAATCTTGGAGGCCACATTTTGAAGATGGCAGAAATACTACACAGAAAGCCTAGATCCTTGGGTCACTATTTGGAAGAGAGCTGCTTGACCAGGAACATGTGTAATTGACTCTGCCTATGTGGAAAATAAATTTACACTATTACAAGCCACTGAGATTTGGGGGTTGTTTGTTACAGCAGTATTATTTACCCTGCCACTGAAATTGGTACTTTGAAGTGGAGCATTGCTATAATAAAAACGTGAAATATGTGTCACTAGCTTGGCACTTGGGCAATGAAGAGCAAGAACACAGCGATAATAGGCAGAATGCCTGGAGAGTCATACCATACAGTGACATAATATCTGTTAAAATTGTCATCTGCCATAAAATGGAAGGCGTACTACATACCTACTTAGCAAGTAGGTTTACGGGGAGAGGCTGGGAAACGGAGAACGAATAGTGTGCGTTGGTTGTTGCTGACTCCTGGCAGCAAAGTATTACAAGAAAAAAGTGCAGGCAAGGACTGGCCAGTTTGGGGAAAGATGTTAAAGGGAATGAGGAGTACAGAAAGTCAAGGGCTTGCTGGGTGGAAAAGTCAACTATTTCTTAACTTGAAATCATAGAAGATGATATTTAAAAACAGAGACGAAGCCTAGAGGGAAGCCTAGTACCCTCTTGGATAGAATCACTCAGTCTTTCAGCAAAAACATATTAAGACTGTGGTGTTCCCACTCGAGCCTGGCAGCTTCAGGGTTGCCATCATTTAGTTGAGTATGTGAGACAGGGATCTGAAGAAGCAAAGTAAAGCACCCTTGAGAACTATATCTAGGAAGGTACTTTGGGTTTGGTAAATACATGAAAATGAGTCAGTAGAAAGCTACTAAATTTCTTTGAAAAATACATTGCCCACTACCAGAAGTCTGAAATTAAAATGTCAGACTTTTAAGACTTACAAAAAGCTTGAGTCTTTAACTTCCATGAACAAATAAAGTTGGGAAAGCTGTATAACTCCCAAAGAGGGCTTACTCTTAATACCCAGTTCAGAGAAAGCCATGGAAAATAATAAACTTGGAAGAAATTGCTAGAGAGCAAAGCCAGGGGCCACAGAAAGCAACAGACAGAAAAAATAAAATTAAAAAAAAAAATCCTCAAGGACAGTAGCAATTGGCACTAATCAAAGGACTTCTCCTACCCCAGAGTGGGAAATCCTCACAATGTTGACTAAGTGGAACTTCAGAATTGCCATAGCCTGATGATTTTCCTGTGTCTTTCATTCTGCTGATTTTTTAATGAGAATATTTACAGGCTGTCTTGCGCCTGTTTTACTAACTGTGTGTTGGGGATGGAGGGGAGCAAACAGATCACTGTCTTTTAGATCATGGGCTACGCAACCACAAGGAGCCACATCTAGGACTAAAGGAGATAATTTCACATCACTTGAACATCTTGGACTTAGAACTAGAAGCAGGGACTGACTGGATGAGATCTTGTGTTTTCCACTTAAGAAAGGGGCTTATATATTCTATGTGTGAGAGGAAGCATGAAATTGGTATTTGATGATCAAAAGGACAAACTATGACAGAAGCTTATAAGATACTCATCAAATGTTTTTTGTTTTTTGTTTTTTTTCCTGGGGATACTGGTAAGCTACATTTCCAGCCCTCTTGTGTGTAAGATGGGGACATATGTCAAGTTCACACCAATGTAATGTGAGCAAAAGCGAAGTGTCCCTTTCTGCCTGAGGCAGTTGAGAGCAGAGGTGTCTTCTTCACACTATCCATCACTCTGAAGTGACAGTAAAGGCCGTTGGTGAGGATATCAGAGCTATCTATGAAGGAGAGAAGGCCTGAGTCTCTGAGACAGCACTTGGAGGAGAGCCATCCAGGAAGACTGCCCAAAATCTGCATTAGACTCGTGTGAATGAAATAACTTGTATTCTGTTAAGCCACAGAAATTAGCAAATTGTCCATTACTCTGTTAGTAGCCTCTCTAAAGAATAGCTCTGTGTCTCAAATAATCTGGCCCTCTTTTCCCATTACAGTTGATGGCCTCAGTATGGTTACCTGACCAAATTCTCTTACCTAGGAATTTGGAGGTGTAACAGGTACTAAATCAGTTTGCTAGGAAAAGTCAAGCTTTAAATTGATGTGGCACCTGGGGGCCCAAATGGTCAATTAGTGTCATAAGCAAGATTATGTTGTAAAGAAACAGAAAATCCATGAAAAAATGGACAAAAAACAGAAACCAAAAACAAGGTAAGTTTGCAGGGATAAGCAGGAGACAGATTAAATTAGCAGAGGAGAGCCATGAATATGCCGCACCTTGTGTCAGCCATGGACATGCGCTCCTTGAATCTCCCATTAAAAAAGAATTCAATCTCCCATTAAACAAGAATTTGCCAATCATTAGCATCTCCAAGATATGCCTCAGCCTTCAGCTGAGGTTGTGTTCTTCCTGAGCAACTTTAGCCAATTACTGGGCACACTGTGGGTGTGAGGGCCTGGCCTTTAATGCCTCATGTGAGACTCCTCAAATGGCAATCTTTGCTCACAATCTTTGCCCATTGTTGGATTGGCTGAGACTTTGTCACGTCTGCATCACGGTTTGAGGTTCCCCCTGCCCTATCTGAGTTCTTCATTCTTTTCTTTCATGTCAAAGCAATAGCATGATATGAAGGTTTTTCCTGCTAACTCTTGCTTCCTCTCCGTTTTATCTTTCATAGGCATTTCTCCTACAATAAACCTCTTGCACTTTCAAGTCCATTTCAGTGTTAGCTCTTCCATGCCAGAGCCTAAAGTCATTTTAAGATTTTAGAGGTTCTAGGTATGAAAAGATTGTGGTGTCTCTAACTGTAATTGTAAATATAAATAATATTTAATCATAAAAATATATGAAGCATCAACAAAATTCTGATTTTTTTCATAATGACTCCCCCAGTGATTCTTTGTTTGTTTTGAGACAGGGTCTCACTCTGTCACCTAGGCTGGAGTGCAGTGGCACAATAGTCACAGCTCACTGCAGCCTAAACCTCCTCAGCTCAAGCAATCCTTCCGCCTCAGTGCCCCCAAGTAGCTGGGACTATAGGCACATGACATCATACCTGGCTAATTTTTTTTGTAATGTTTTGTAGAGATGAAGGCCTCCGTATGTTGCCCAGGATGATCTCAAACTCCTAGGCTCAAGTGATCCTTCTACCTCAGCCTCTCAAAGTGCTGGGATTACAGGCATGAGCCACCACACCCAGCCCCAATGTGTTTTTGCTTATTATTTTGAATTTGAAATTTCAAATTCCCCCCAAAAAAACTACCTCTATTTTTAATACATACTTATTACACCTTTTGGGTAATTCAGAACTGCCTAAGCCTCACTTTGAGTTAATCTTCACCCTAGTGAAGTTAAACTCTGAAATGGATTTGGGCTGGGAGAAGGGATTGAGCTTCCATTAGGTATTGCTGTGCAATAAATAATTAAACCATAAACTTGGCAGCTTAGGACAAAACATATTTATTATCTCACAGCTTGTATGGATTAGGAATCTGTGTATGTCTAAGGAATGTGTGCATTTCTAGCTGGGTCCTCTGTCTCAGGGTCTCTCCTTGGCTGTGTTCACAAAGCTGGGGTCTCATCTGAAGGCTGGATGGGGAAGGATCCACTTCCAAGCTCACTTAGTTGTTAGCAGTCAACAGGCTTTTGAACTGAAGGTCTCAGTTCCTCACTGGCTATTGACCAGAGGCTACCATCAATTCCTTGCTAAAGGGACCTCTTCAGCCTGGCACCTTGCTTCATTAAAGCATTATGTGGAGAAATCAACAGGGAGAATCAACTAGCAAGAGAAGTCACAGTCTTTTGTAACTTGATCAGGGAAATGGTATGCCCTCAATATTGTCAAGGAAGAGATCTCACAAGGCAATAAATATCAGGAGGTGAGTCTCATTGGGGCCATCTTAGAGGCTGCAAAATTTTAAAAAAGCTTATTATATTGATTGGTTGAACATTTAAAATGCTAAAAGTTGAACAATTATTCTTGGTACACATTAATGCACTTTAATCAGTTTCTTTGCTTTTAACATCATGTATGGTATTTTCTGAAGAATGTGCTTTTTAATGTAATATTTAAATCTTTTTTAATAAAATTACCTCCACTTTATTAAAGTTACATTTTGTGATGAATAAAATTGAAATCATTACATTCTTCATTGGAAAAAAATGAAAAAGGAACAAATTTTAAACCAAATGAGACAGTGGCATAAACCAGGACCTCTCTGGGCAGACAGACCGAAAGCTATAGATAGATAGATAGATAGATAGATAGATAGATAGATAGATAGATAGATGATAGACAGATAGATGCTATTGATTTCCCATGCAGATGTCAACCCTCGTAACTGGAGGATATCATATTTCTAATGGTGAAACACTAGCAGCAAAAAGTAAGGGACATCAATTGTGAGAAAACAAATCACAACTGCACATCATATGTCTGCTGACATTGGTTCTGCGCTGTCTTCCAGTTGTGTCATCCTATTTTACTTCTTAAGAAATGAGGAAATTCCTATTTTTGGGCATTTTGCGGCCAACTCTCCCTTGAGGAAAACAAAGCTGCTAAGTAAGATTCCACCCAAAAAGGGGAAAAGCATATATCAGAAAAACACATTTATATCCCCACACAAAATAATAGCATGAGCTGTGTTTTAGAGGAGATAGGGCGCTAAACCAAATTCACTTCTGTTAAATCAAAGCTTCCCCGAGAGCAAGTACATGGCCACATTGGGGAACCAGATCCAAGTTAGAGAAAGAGGAAATTTGGTGATAATGACTGTTTCTTTTACCCTTCAGGGAAAAAAAATCCAAGTAGAAAGCAGCTCTTCTCCAGTTCAGGTTGAAGAGTCCTTTCCTCCTGTCACATGTTTAGTTGTCCCCTGAGGTTAGCGGTGCAAGCTCACACTTGCCGGAAGATCCACACCAACACAGCCTAAAATGGTTACTTAGTTTCATTAAATCAGGTCACAGTGAAAAGGATAAGCTTTCATTATCCACTGAAGTGATCTTTGAATCCAGTATTTCTATTTTCTCAATATGATCTCGTAGCAGGAATTATTTCTCTCAAGAACCACAAGAGGGAGTATTCTTACCTCTTTGTCACTGTCCATCTCTGATACTGGATAGATAGACCCTTTTGCTTTTTTTTTTTTTTTTTTTAATGATAAGACATATTACTAAACAGCTTCATTTTTATTCATCTAAAATCTGAGTGATTATCTGTGTGTCTTTCCTATGCATTATATCCAGGACATTTTCGTAACCAGTCATGAGAAAAGAGAAAGCAGACAGTATTTCATACTAGTTCTTTCTCTCACGTTTATTATCTGGGGATTGTGAAGGAGGATTTCTTTGTCAAGTTGTGTTCAGCAAGTGCAAGATAGCAATGGATGATTCTCCCTAACTAGGAGGAAAGGAATCATTTATCTGGAAATAATCATACCACTGCTTTGAGCTAACCTTCTGCCTAGTCTTTAAAAGGCTCAAACCTCAAACATGATTCTGTCGATGTTCATCACATGCCTATAAGATAAAGAGGTGATAACTAATACTTTGTTCAATGACCAAAGTGCAGTACAAATCAGGAAAGTATCGATCTTATGTAAGATACCACATTGACTGTGTCAGCCAAAGTAATATAATCTGCTAAAGTAAGCAGCCCAAAATACCCACAAATTCACACACACACACACACACACACAGAAACACACACACACACACACACACACCATACACAAGGCTTATTTCTCACTCCAGTCACTGTCTGATGGGAGTTGGGTGACTAGCCTGGGCTGCTTTCTTCCGAGTGATGATTCAGTGATTCAGGTTCCTTCTATTGTGTGACTCCATCATCTTCACACTGAATTTTCTCTTGACCGTCAAGTAAGAAGTAGCATAATTTCAGGGGCTAGGCATGGAAGTGGTATACTTTGTTTCTGTCACCTAGCCTGGCTAGAACCCAGTCACGTGATCAGCTTAGATGAAGAGTGAGGCTTCCCGTATGCCAGGAAAGAGAATGCACAATTACTGAGCTTCCAGACCAGGAGTTTGTCTTGTTTTAGTTTAGTTTTGTTTTGAGACAAGGTCTCACCCTGTCACCCGGCTGGAGTGCAGTGGCACAATTTTGGCTCACTGTAGTCTCCACCTCCTGAGCTCAAGTGATCCTCCCATCTCAGCCTCCTGAGTAGCTAGGACCACAGGTGGTGTGCCATTACCACTGGTTAATTTTTGTATTTTTGTAAGGATAGAGTTTCACCATGTTGCCCAGACTGGTTTTGAACTCCTGGATTCAAGCAATCCACCTGTCTTGGCCTCCCAAAGTTGTAGGACTATAGGCATGAGCCACCACAGCTAGTCTAGGCCTAGAGTTTTTGACATGTTTTCATGGGATACCAAAAGTTCTGTTAGCTTAGATGGAAAAGAAATTCCATTCTAACCTCAAACTGAAATTTAGCATTTCCTTGCATTATAAATGTAGGTATGATAGACACTGGTAATGCCCAAAGCCATATCTACTCAGTCCATCTGATTTCAGTGCAGCTGACATAAACAATTACATGCATACTGTCAGAGACTCTCGGCAGGTATGACATCTCCCTGGTTTTTGTTTTGTTTTGTTTTGTTTGCTTTAGAGATTTATCTGAAGTCTTGGAAGGTCACTCAGTAGATGCAGGGGGCAGCTCAGAAGTGCAGAAGGGTTAATAACCATGGGGACAACACTCCAACCATGCTAAACAGTAGTGTGTATGTAAACAGACCAGTCTCGAGTTCTTTAGCAAGATAATTCTGAGGCATATTCTATAAACTTCGAAGTTTGCAAGTAGCATTGAGTTCCAGTTATTCTCAGCAGCAACCAACACAGTAAGATTTATTGGCTTTTCTCTCTTTCTTGTCTTATTCTCCTCACTGTCTCACTTCTGTTTCCTAGGACTATCTCCCAAATAAACTACCTGCACCAAGTCGTCATCTCAGGCTCTGCTTTCATGACAATCCAATTTAAGCATCAATGTGGGAAGAGGCTCTAGAAAAACGCCCCTCATTATAGACTTTGAAACTGAATAAGTCAGATAGCAACTGTCACATGTGGCAAGTGTTGGGAAAGGAGTGAACTCCTAGATTGCTGTGGCCTCACAAAGACTAAGATGCTTATCTATGGCATATTGGGATGTGGTACAGGCAAAAGGCGATTGCTGCATCTATATCACTTGAATGGTATGGGGTAAATGTAATTAAAAGAATGGGATATGTAGGTATGACTGAGAGCCTAGAATGCCCAGCTTATCCTAAACTCTAGGTCATCAAAAGTGGTCTCTGCCCCTCACTAGAAAAGCAGCCTTCTATTGCCAGGAGACCATGCAGTGATGTTAAAGCAGATGCTTGTAAGATAATGCTCAAGACTTGCCCTCATTCCCTTCATTGACTCCCAGCCAGTAACCTCAGCATAGCCCAAGCAAGGAAGAATAGTTCTTGCTACAAGAGTAAATAGCTTACCAAAAGATTTGCAAGTCTTGGCTCGTGTGTACTGACAAAAGCTGGCAGTGGATCTTGAGAATAATAGACCCGAGGATACGGGGCATCATATAAGCCTCACAGTGGGGGCAAATGATTAACATGGTTGCACTCTTTCAAAAGTTAATGTACTAGCAAGGACATCTGGAGCTAGTTCTAAGATGATGCTGCAGTGATTCCCTTGAGCTTGGACATGACACTGTCTTGTAATAAATGAGTTAGAGATGACAGACTGTGTTCAGGGAATTGATAAAGGGCACAAAACGATCATGGAAATGAGCATCTTTCAGTTTATTACTTATGTGAGCTATGAGAACCTACTGCCTATGCTCCGTGGAAAGGGAAGACACATCCTTCTTTAGGGAAGCAAGGAATGCACCAGTGAGGGGGACACCAGCATCACTGAGACACTCTTGGGTGACTCTACTTTGTAGCTCAGGATTGACTTGGGGAGATGCTATCGTGGGACTAGAATCCTTAGTGTCAGTGGAGATGGTAGGATTGCATATTAGTGGAGAACAACTTGTAGTATTTAACTATCAGAGGCAACATTGATATAATTACCATAACAGAAAGCAAGAGTAGAGCAGCCACGTGTTTGCCTTAATTTGTATCTCTCTGTGGTCATGGTCATTAGACCATAGTGTCCTCAGAGCAAAGTAAAGAAACAGTGAAAAGAACAACATATGCTTTAGCAGTCTGCCAAATGGCTCAAGGCATTTAAAAAAAAAAAAAGAAGAAGAAGAAGAAGAAGAAATAGCTTTAATCAATCTATCTCTGATAATCTACCTACCTGCTCACCAAATATCCATTTTGCTCTTTCTGCTGTACAGGGTATGCAGTCACAGTTCAAAAGAGGCAATTCAAAACAGTATCCACTCAATACATCAAGTTCATTCCAAATTCTTAAAAAATTACAAAACAATAAAATAAGTAGATGTATATTTTGCTCATACAGTAAGTGATAAAACTTCTTCCATAGCAAGAGAAAAGAGAGCTTAACAGAAACAGCTTCTATTTCAGAAAAGTCTAGATACCTTTTGCTATGTAACAAACCTCTTCAAAACTTAGTGGCATAAAATAATAGCAATATTTATATTTCCTAGAAATCGGAAATTTGACAAGGCTTGGCAAAGATCATGTGTCTTTGTTCCGCTCAGCATCTGCTGGATTAGCTGTGGATGTCAGCTAAAACACCTATACGTGCTGTCTGCGTGTGCCCTCACAACAAGGTGGCTGATTTCCAAGGATGAGTTTCTCAAGAAAGAAAGCCACATAGAAGCTGTTGACTTTTTTAGCATGAGTGTGGTAGTAGTGACACAGCATTACTTTTCAATACATTCTATTTGTTAGATGCAAATGACAAATATAACACTGAACAATATTAAAGAGGAGGGTAGTTAAAGCAAACCTTTTGATGAAAAGAGTGTTAGGCTGGGTACAGTGGCTTATGCCTGTAATCCCAGCACTTTAGAAGGCCAAGGCAGGGGGATAGTTTGAGTCCAGGAGTTTGAGACCAGCCTGGGCAATGGGTGAAACCCTGTCTCTATAAAAATTAATACAAAAAAGTCAGCTGGGTGTGGTGGTGCATGCCTGTGGTCCCAGCTACTTGGGAGGCTGAGATAGGAGGATCACCTGAGTTTGGGAGGTGGGGGTTGCAGTGAACCAAGATCATGCCACTGCACTCCAGCCTAGGCAAGAGAGTGAGACACTGTCTCAAAAAAAGAAAAAAAAAAAAAGTGATAAAAAGTTTGTGGACACGTTCACAAACCACAACATGCATGCATAGTTTTCCCTTACTTATTGATCTAATTGGCTGGCCACATGTATTAAAATGAATTATTACATGTATTAAAATGAAAATACTTGGTTGAAAATGTAGAACCTGAGGCTAATATAACACTTGGCAGGATACTTACTGGATAGGCTCAATAATAGAATGGAAGTGACAGGAAAGAGGACCTGGGGACAGTACCTTTTGGTCTAGTATTTGTGGAATTGGCATCCCATAAGGAAAGAAAAAGAGGATGGTGCAGAAAAATATCTGAAGAAATAATGGCTGAAAACAGCCTAATGTTGATGAAAGTCACAGATTTATGGATTAAAGTTTAGTCAACTCCAGACAGAATAAACACAAAGAATTCCATGCCAAGATACATTATAATCAAACATCTGTAAACTAAGAAATAAAGAAAAAAGATTGTTTTAAGCAGTGAGAAAGAAAGACCTTAACTAGAAAATGGGAACAATAATTCAGATGACAGTGGATTTCCAACCTGAAATCACGGAGGCCACAAAGAAGTGACTCAACATTTTCAAGTGCAAAAGTTTCCTTCAGGAATAAAGAAAAAATAAATACTTTTTCACATGAAGGAAAACCAAGAGGATTTGTTGCCAGAAAACTTACTCTAAAAGAATTGTTAAGGGAAGTTTTTCAGATCAAAGTAAAATGAAAAGTAAAAGGAAGACTTTGAATATCAGGAACAAAGAGAAAGCAACAGAAATGGTAGATACTTGGGTAAATACAAGTTCTCTTGAGCTCTTTAAAATACATTTGATAGATAAAACAAAATTATCATATTATCTGATGATTTATTTAAGGTACATCAATGAAATATGTGGGAAAACTACAACATATATTGAGGAATATTAAGGGACCTATATGGTGGTAAGCTTTCTACATTCTAACTGAAGTGGTAAAATATAGATTCTAAAGAGATCATGAAAAGTTAAGTATGTATACCTCTTGATTGACCACTAAATAAACTGTTAAAAAAAAAAAAAAGAGAGTCAAGCACACAATAGATAAATCAAATGGAATACTACAAAAGTTTATGTAATCCAGAGGAAGGACATAAAGGAGAAACAGAACAGTAGAATATGGAAAAGGAAAAATAGAAAAAATAAAAATTATATACCTAAATCCAAATTAAAGATAAGTTAAAATTAAGTTAAAGGTAAAATGGACAAAGTATATCATGTAAACACTAATCAAAGGAAAGCTAAAGTGATAAGAAGGGATATTCCATTAATATAATAGGGATCAATTTACCAAGAAGCCAAAACACTTCAAAATGAATATGGACATAACAACAGAGCATCAAAATATGTGAAGCAAAAACCGACAGAAAAGAAAAAGAAACAAACTCATAATTATATTTGACAACCTCAGTTTCTCTCAGTGTTTAATAGAACAAGCAGACAAAAATCTAAAAGGATGCAGAACTGAATAACAGTATCAACTAAGTGGATTACATTTATATTTATGGAAAACTTCATCAAATGAAGCAAAGTGCATTTTTTTCAAGTGCACATGGAATAATCACCAATATAGACTATATCCTGGGTTACAAAACAAAACTTAAATTTTTAAAAATTGATATCATGCAAAACATATTCTCTAAGCATAATAGAATTTAACTAGATATCAGTGACATAAAGACAACAGAAAATTTTCTTTTTTTTTTTTTTGAGACGGAGTCTTGCTCTGTCACCCAGGCTGGAGTGCAGTGGGTTCACGCCATTCTCCTGCCTCAGCCTCCCGAGTAGCTGAGACTACAGGCGCCCGCCACCTCGCCCGGCTGGTTTTTTGTATTTTTTAGTAGAGACGGGGTTTCACCGTGTTAGCCAGGATGGTCTCGATCTCCTGACCTCCTGATCCACCCGCCTCGGCCTCCCAAAGTGCTGGGATTACAGGCTTGAGCCACCGCGCCCAGCCAGAAAATTTTCTAAACACTTGGAAATTAACATGCTATGAACAACCTATAGGTCAAAGAGAAAATCTCAAGGAAAGTTAAAAAATATATCATACCCAGCCAGGCGCAGTGGCTCACACCTATAATCCCAGCACTTTGGGAGGCTGAGGCAGAAGGATCACCTGAGGTCAGGTGTTTGAGACCAGCCTGGCCATCATGGCGAAACCCCGTCTCTACTAAAAATACAAAAAAAATTAGTGGAGGTAGTGGTGGGCACCTGTAATCCCAGCTACTTGGGAGGCTGAGGCTGGAGAATTGCTTGAACCTGGGAGGCGGAGGTTGCAGTGAGCCGAGATCACACCATTGTACTCCAGCCTGGGCAACCGAGAGAAACTCTGTCTCAAATAAATAAATAAATAAATAAAGGGGAAAAATTAGTTTTTATTAACCTTTAGAAAGGTTAATAAAATTAATAAAGCTCTAGCAAAACTGAAAAAGAAGAACAGAGAGAAGACATAAATTACGAATAACAGGAGTGAAATAGGGGATATAATTACAGACCCTACAAACATTAAAAGGAAAATAAGGGGATGCTATGGACAATTCATTATATATAAATTCGATAATTTATATGAAATGGACCAATATCTCAAAATCCATAAACCAACAACATACACCCAAGATGAAATCAATATTCTTGAGCAACCTTTTAACTATTAAAGAAATTGAATTTTTTAATGAAAAAAAAGTTTAAACAAGAAATCTCTTGGCTTACATTATTTTACTTGTATATTTAAAGAAATAGCATCAATTCTATAGTCTTCCTGAATATAAAAGCTTAGGTAACACTTCCCAAATCTGTTTATGAGGCCAGCATTCCTCTGATATCAATACCAGACAAAAAGATCAATAAAGTAAAATAAATCTACAGCACAGAATCATTCACTCCTGAACAATGACATGAAAGTTCTCTACAAAATATCAGCAAATAGTATATAGCAATATATAAAACAAATAATGACCATTGGACACCATGACCAACTATATATCTACCATGTTAACTGTCTAAAGAAGAGAAACCATAGTATCATATTAAAGATGCAGAAAAACCATTTGATAAAATTCACCATCACTTAATTCTTTTAAAAAAAATCTCTCAGCCAAGTAGGAATAGAAGAAAACTTACTTAACATGCTAAAGAGCATCTACCAAAACACAACAAAAACAATAAAAACCTCTACCTAACATCATACTTGACTAAAGACTGAATGCCTTCCCCCTTAGATCAGGAGCAACAAAAACATGTCCACTTTCATCACTCCTATTCAACATCATAAAGATTGGATAAGCAGAAATAAAATTGGACCTGTTTGCAAGAGATGAAATTGTCAATGAAGAAACACCAACGTAATCCACAAAAAAACCATGATGAACTAATAGGTGGGCTTAGCAAAGTCTCAGGATACATAATCAACACACAAAAATTGATCTTTGGTAGAAATCTAACAAAATATTTGTAAAACCTATACTGAACACTGAGGAAATAAGTCAGTGCAGTCCCAAATAAGTGGAGACACACTGTGTTTATGGGTTAGAAGATTCAGCATAATAAAAGTGTCAATTCCAATGTAATTCCAATCAATCCCGAGAGGATTGTGTAAACATATACAAGCCGATTCTAAAATTTATATGGAAAGGCAATGAAGCTAGACTAACCAAAACAATTTTGAAACAGCAGAATGAACTTGAAAGTAATTTAAGAATTACTACAGAGCTATAATAATCAAGGCAGTGTGCTATTGGTGAAGAGATAAACAGAAAGATGAATGGAAAAAAATAAAGCACAGAGACAGACCCACACAAATACACAAATATGGCCAATTGATTTTTTACAGAGATGCGATGGCAATTTAATGGAGAAATTATCATCTTACAAGGAGCAACTGAACAACTATATGCAAAAAATGAATCTCAAAACTCAATACCTCTGGAGTGGACTTGGCTCAATTAAGACTTGTTGAAAAGCTTTCAGAAGGGCTATGTTACAAAGTCACTAGATACTAAGAGATCAAGAGACCTGATTAGCCACACTGGAACATGACTCAATATGAATCCTGGATATAAATACAAAACACAAAACTATAAAACTTTTGGAAGAAAACATAGAAAACCTTCATGGCATGAGGTTAGACAGAGATTTTAGACATAACATCAAAGGGATAATTCATAAAAGAAAAAAATTGATAAATTGGACTTTGTCAAATGTTAATACTTCTGTGAAAGGATGCTGATTGAAAAGACTGCTGGACACAGTGGCTCACACCTATAATTCCAGCACTTTGGGAGGCCAAGGTGGAAGGATCGCTTTAGTCAAGCAGTTTGAGACCAGCCTAGGCAACATGGAGAAACCTCATCTCTATGAGAATTAGCCAGGTATAGCAGCACATGCCTATAGTTCCAGCTACTCAGCAGGCTGAGATGGGAGGACAACTTGAGCCCAGGAGGTGGAGGCTACAGTGAGCCATGATCACACCACTGCATGCCGGCCTGGGAGACACAGCCAGAAAGACCCTGTCTCAAAAAATAAAAGTAAAAAGATTGAAAATAGCATCAATTCTACAGTCTATCAATTCTATCAACTCTAACTATCAATTCTGTAGTCATTAACTGAGGGAACTCATTTGCAAATCATATATCTGACAAAGATACATATCTCATATATATGGAATATATAAAGAATATTAAAGAACACTCTAAAAATTCACCAACAAGTAAACAAATAACCAAAGTTTAAAATGGGTCAATTATTTGTATAGGCACTTCACCAAAAAAACCTCACAACATTTTCAAATAACCACATGAAAATATCCTCACCATTATTATTAAAACCATGATGTACCACTTCACACCTATCTGAAAAGCTAAAATTAAAAAAAAAAATAACCTGACACTACCAAGTGTTGGTGAGGATGGAGAGCAACTGGAACTCTGATATATTCCTGAAATGAAAAATGGTAGAGCTACTCTGAAAAACATTTTGACAGTTACTTTTTAAGTTAAATATATCTTGCCATGGCCCAAAATCCCACTCCTCAATATTTACCTTAGAAAACTAAAAACAGATGTTCATATAACATATCTTCAGACACACACATATGTTCACACATGCCCAAACTGCCAAAAACTGGAACTAACCCAAATGTTCATCAATGAGTGAATAGAACAACTGTTTACTGTGGAGTACTATTCAGCAATAAAAGGAACAAACTATTAACACACATATAAACTTGGGTGAATTTCAAATGCATTATGCTGAGTGAAGAAACCAGTCTCAAAAATTGATGATTCCAATTATATGACATCCTAGAAAGGGAAAAATTATAGCTACAGAAAATAGGTTAGTGTTTGTTATGGGTTAGGGCTGGGGAAGGGATGTGGCTACAGAGAGAGCATGAGAGATTTTTGGGGGATGATGAAACTGTTCTGCATTTCAATTGTAATAGTGGTTACATGGATCTATACATGTGCTAAAACTCAGAACTCTACACAAAAAATCAAAAATGAATTTGACCATATGTAAAATTTAAATAAAATTTAAATTTATTTAAAAAATAAAATATCAAAAATTTTTAATAATTTAAACTCTAAGGAAAAAATAGTTATCATTTTCAGATCTCTAACTACATGCCAGGACCTTTCTAGTCAAAGGCTTTATATTCATTAACTTATTAATCCTTATCATAGTCCTGTGATATAAGTATCCTTATTCCACAGATGAGGAAATCTAAACATAGAGGGATCAAATAATTTGTCCATGATCACACAACTAATACGGGGCTCATTCAGGATTCAAACTTATCTTTACCCATCTAGAGCCATAGCCCTTACCAATCATTACCTTGAGCATTGAGACAGAAAATCAATCGCTGGTAGAAGGATATGTATTACTTTATCTCTTTTCCAAACTTCTTGAAGAAAACTAATAGTAGGATATTTGTTTTTGATGTTTAAGATGGGTACAAACTCACACTTACTATTGGCATCAAAAGTGAAAGGAGAAGAGTTTTAGAAGTCTGCCAAATCTCAAGATATATGAGAACTATAAAACTTTCCTTATCTACAAGGCAAATAGCTAAGAAACTCAAATAACTGACTTTTTTAAAACTGCAATTTACTTTCATGTGAAAGATATAAATGACAAGTAAACAAGCTGATATCAAGAGTTTCTGAAGCAATTTCAAAAATATACCATAGGGTCAGCATATTTTCCACCTAATTTCTTAGACAGTCTATTTAGAAGTGTAGAATTCAAATCAATAAGTATTTGACCACCTACTATTTATGTTCATTATGATAACTGTATTACTTCAAGATCCTGAGGTGTTTTCTGAATCATTGAAGCAAGTTTAACATTTTTCAGTATGACCTTATAATTATTTATTTTGTCATTTTCCCTCTAAAAACTCATTAATATTTAGTCAGATTACTAAATTAACTATTAAATTTCATTCCTTCTATCATTTCAGTTAATAGAAGTTCACGGTGTTCAACTGTTTTAAAGTAAAAATTAAAAGCAAAAGCAAAAACTAATCCTTGTCTTTGTTAACTATACTTCCTGGTTACTGACTTTGAGCTGTGTCATCAAGACACATCACAGGCTTTCAATTCCTTTTCCTTCATGTAACTCTAGGGTTAGAGTTGATATTAAATTATTAAAAAGCAATTTAAATTGATGTGAGGGAGCATGCACTCTCAGCCTCTTTTCTTTGCACCCATCACAAAATGTTCCTGTTTTGAGGATGCTGGGAGATTCTGCTCAATTTAATTCAACTGCTTCGATTCTGTAGTATTCTGCCAAGCTTTGTATTAGATCTTGGGAGTAAAAAATTAAGTCAAGCATGAGCCTTACTCTCAAGTTACTCAACATCAGACAGGAAACACAGCATTTAGAATAGTGGCTCTAAAAATAGATATCTCTAGAGTCTAGAAAGACACAAAAGAAGTAACTTTGCCTGGGTGGGTAAACAAAGGCAGCACAGAGCCCTATAAAATCACTGAATAGATCTTAGCCCAGCTGTAACTACATCACATCTCCCCGCTCCTGCAGGACCCATAAGGCGAGCAACTGTACAGAAAACCCATGAGGTGTTTGAGGAAGTTTTATGAAATCATGCATTAATCCAGAGTTCAGCACACTTTTCTGTAAAATCCAGATAGTAATTATTTTAAACTGAATTGCACTCGGTCTTTGAGTGAAAGCACCCGTATGTAATATGCAAATGAATGAGCATGGCTATGTCCTAACAAACATTTACAAAAACAGGTGATTACACTGGGTTTCAGGGCACGGTTTGCCAATTCATGCATCAATTAAATCAATACAACTAAATATCTGAGTTTCAAATATAAATTACTTGGTCTTTTACTGATGAAACCACAAAGGAGTTATACCTATGAAAAATGACCCCTCACCAATAAAATTAATAAAGACCCAAATTCTTTTTTTGCACATATCTAAAATACACGAGCCTTCTTATACAAACAAAATCTCCACTCCTAAGAACTTTTTTCCTGCTTAACGAATTGTTACCTTTACTATCTAAAGTTTTGGGGAATATTAGGAAACCCTGGAATGTAAGAGGAAGAGCTTCATTAATTGTGTTCCTCTTCTTACTCTCAGACTCTGCTTTCAAGGGTCCAAGAATTTGAACAGATGGAAATGTGTGTGAACTGTGTGTGGACATTCTATGTTCCAGTGTGGCTAATCAGGTCTCTTGATCCCTTAGCAACAAACTGCCTTGTAACATAGCCCTGCAGAGAGCTTTTCAACGAGTCTTAATTGAGCCAAGTCCACTCCAGAGGTATATGCATAGAGCCTGACCCTTGATTTTGAGTGAGACAAGAGCTACCTATTGACGCATGATTCAAACTCCTTTCATCACAGTGTCTGAAGAATAATAAAAATTGGAGCTGAGACTCATGTAACGAGATGATAATGGATGGGGGTGTTGTGAAAAGTATGAATGCTATGACCAGATTAACCTAATTTGTAGCTAAATCTGGGATGTTACTTTCTTAAAAAGTGCATCCAGCATCATGCATGTAGAAGCACTAAAATTTAGGTAAGTCGGCAGGTAAGAAGAAAAGCAGTACATGTTTTTTTCAACTGCTGTTATAAAAACATAGTGAATACTATTGAATCCAAAGTATATACTGCTTTAAAAAATTATTCTAATGCATTAGCAAAGGTAATGCTTTTATTTTATTATGAGCTGCCCACGTGTACTTCTTAGGTTGTGAATCATTTGAGCAATTTTTCAGTTGAAGAACATTTTATTCTAGAATGAAAATAATACCAAATGCCCCTCAGTAGTGTGGGGTTAGCATAAACATGGAATGACAGGCAGTTTAATATAAAACCAGAATAATGACATAATCTTACAGTACATTGAAGCTGCTATATGATTTCTTATGCATAGCATTTTGGTTTTCATGAGCATAATTTCAGGGACCATATTTTGATGAGTCACAGTCTTGTTTACAGTGCTAACATTTTGTTCTCTCTTGTAACTATGATGGGAGTCTGAAGAGATTTTCAACTCATTCACTGAAGCTGCTACTTACTGTCTGCCGCTGATACTCTTTGGAGAAAGGATGATAGATAGCTCTGGGTTTCAGAATCTCAAAGATATTTCCTAACCATAGTGCAAGGACCTAAAAGCCTTTAATTGAGTTTCTAATCACAAGCAAGATGGTCCTACATGAAGAGCTCTTTGAGAGTAGCATTCGTGTCATTGTATCTTTGTCCCATATCAAATAGGATTCTTATTTTAGCACCAAAGGCAATTCTTTCCTTGTAGACTGAAGAGAAGCCCTAGCCAGTCTGTTAAGGAATAGAACACAGTAGCTTCCACTTTATTCTCTCTCCCACATGACTCTGGAACCTATTTTATTTTGACGAACAGCTACATATTGAAAGCCATTTTACAAGTGTTAGTTCATTTCATCCTCATAACAACCTTGTGACGTAGTTACTATTGTTATCCCCGTGTACAGAGGAGAAAATGAGACACTGGGCGGAGCACAGGGATTGCTCCAGGCCACACAGCCAGCAGGAGCCAAAGCCTAGATTCAAATGCAGATTACTCAGCTCCGCAGTCCACACCCTCACAGGAGGCTGCACTCCTTGCCCAAGCATCTGACAGGGGCAAAGAGAAAGAAGGCAACCAGCTGGCTACTTTCTTCCCTTCTTGGATGCCTCCAACAGGGCGGGAAGGACGATGCAAATGACTGAGAGTCATCCCATTTTGGACATACTTAAAACACCCCATGAAATTTTTATTCTGACTTTCTTCTGCCTGTGTGGCATTTATGCTTAAATAAAAGAGAATTCAACTCGTATGTCTGATAACTTCATGACTAATTTGCCAGGGATAGTCGCCACGTCCACTTCGTTGTATTGTTGACCTGTTCAGTTTAGCATTTGCTCAGGGATTTCCATTTTTAACCTAGTGCTATTAGCAAAAGTTGTGTTAAACATGCTAAGATGGGCCTGGTGGACTTTGACTTTGCAAGCTTCAGTCTAATCTAATTGAGATTTTGTGCAGTGAGCAGAGTTCTGACTTTAACACATGGTTAAATCTGATTGACTCCCAACCCTTTCTAAACACAAAATAACTAACAGCAACTTCCCAAGAACATTGCTACAGGCTGAATGTCTATGTCCCTCCAACATTCAGATGCTGAAATCCTTATCCCAATGTGAGGGTATTTGGAGGTGGGACCTTTGGGAGATTTGGTCATCATAAATCGGATTAATGCCCTTATAAAAGAGATCACAGAGAGCTTCCTCTCTCATTCTACCATGTAAGGATGCAACAAGAAGACACCATGAACCAGGAAGTATTTCCTCACTGGACACAGATTCTGCCAGCTCCTTGTTCTTGACTTCCCAGCTTCCAGAACTGCGAGAAATACGTTTTTTGTTTATAAGTTGCCCAGATTTTGATATGTTGTTATTGTAGCCTGGACAAACTAAGACAGAAATCATACAGGACTCAGTAACAAAAGGAAATGCACACAAACACTGTCTTGGTGTTTGCTGCCCTGTCATCTTACTGGTGGCCCATCCAGTGGAGCATGGCCGATGCAGCGATTCTTACTACAGGCCTTGCCACAGCTAACAGGATACCTGAAACCGTCAGTTCGCCAGTTGGTGGAGTCTTTGAGAAATAGGGAAAATTATTAAGATGAAATGTGCAGGGGAAATAAAGACAGAGAGGTCCTAACCTATAGGTAATTTTTTTTTTTTTTTTTTTTTTTTTTT
>NW_016805008.1:539433-544370 GCF_001698545.2 Rhinopithecus bieti
TTTTGGTGATGGAGTCTCACTCTGTCACCTAGGCCGGATTGTAATGGCCTGATCTCAGCTCACTGCAACCTCCACCTCCCAGGTTCAAGTGATTCTCCTGCCTCAGCCTCCCTAGCAGCTGAGATTACAGGCATACGACACCATGTCCGGCTAATTTTTGCATTTTTAGTAGAGACAGGGTTTCACCATGTTGGCCAGACTGGTCTTAAACTCCTGACCTCAAGTTATCTGCCTGCCTCAGCCTCCCAAAGTGCTGGGATTACAGGCATGAGCCACTGCATCCAGCCCCTATAGGTGATTGACTATAGTACCCAAATAAGTACCAAGAAAATAATTTCCTGCTTATATAATTTTTATATACAGATAATTCATATAAGTATTTTTAAAATATTGCTTTAAAATACAAAAGAAGCGAGACTCCATCGCCAAAAAACCAGTAAGCTGACAGGGCAGCAAACACCAAGACAGTGTTTGTGTGCATTTCCTTTCGTTACTTTTTTATTTTAAAGCAATGGAATTTTTAAAATTATGATTATATCTTGTTATTTCATTTTTAAATAGTTTTCGAATAGAATTTATATAAGTTTACAAATAAAAGACAATCAATTTAGCAATCAGTAATTATGTAATTATAATTATAAGCATGCCATTTTATTCTCAAATTTGTATATGGTCACCCTATCTGGGAAGGAAATCCATTATGCTGTAAGACAGCCCTTCTCATCCATGGTTAGAAGCTACAATTACTAGAAAGTTCTTCCTCACACTTATTCAAAATTTCCTTTCTAATAAACTTTTTTAAATTTAATTCTGCCTTCTGTACCTACATAAATTCAATTCCAGAACATCTTCCCCAGTAGAAATATTTTAAAATATTATCTTCTGTTTCTTGTCTACCCAAGCAGATTTGTAATATTTATAATCCTTGTATATCTACTTTTCCCTACCTTTTTTTGGTAAAAGCTTTTAGAATGTTTAGTTATATAACAAATATACATTTGTGCCTGCTTTGAGTAGGCAGCAAGAGGTACTTCTTTTTAAAAATCACTTATTTTTTTTCCGTGGTGATGGTAGTGTTCTCACTTTTCACCCTAGTGATTATTTCTTGCAGAAACAGTGAATACTTAAAAATTTTTAATGGAAGGAACAGAAATATTCCTTCAGGGAAAAGAAATAATAGCAAGATACTAAGATGAAGATTTCAATATACCAGTTACAGAATATTGGCATAGGCTTCTTTAAAATGGGCAGGATTTCAGTGTAGCTCCACCTCATATAGTTTTGTGAGGGTTAAATAAAACAATATGAATAAAACAGAACAGATTGGAAATACTATGTTAACTATTTTAAAATAATTCATCTTTTTAGATCTTCTTTCTGACCAAAAATAAGAAGGAAAAAAAGATTAAAAGTTGACTATTACAAATATAGGGGAAATTGAGAGAAATCTAAAATTTTAAGAGACTACAACGTATATCCTATAATAAATTTGAAAACCCAGATTAAACACATAAACACTAAGAAAACAAAAATTATCAAACTAATTCAAGGAAGTAAGAAATCTGAACTGATCCTTAGATCCAAATAGGCAGAAAGTTGGAGCATAGTGTACCACCCACCATGGTAATTACTCCCGCATGGACTGCCTCACTGAGTTACTGGATCTCTAGAGCCATTCAGCACATAGATGTGGAGTCACTGAATGAATCAAACTGGTAATAAAAAAATAGAAAGATTTTTCACCCAGAAGGGCAAGAGTAATAGATGATTCTAGAGAAAGGCTCCATCAAACACTTCTGAAACAAGGAATTCTTATTTGCTCTTTAAACCAATTCCAAGCTCTATTTGAGCTATCCTAACGAAACTTGAAATAGCACCTATAAATATAGATGCCAAAATCCTAAATAAAATGTTATAAAATTATTCCAGAAGTGTAATAAAGAAACATGAAAGCAAATTTGTTTTATTTCAGTAACACAAGAGCAGTTCAATATTAAGACATTTTATTAAAGCTGAAAAATCACATGATTATATCAAGACATACAGAAAAGACACTTAATAAAATTCAACCACATGGAGAATGATACACTCCATAATTTATTTAATCAGTTGAAATCTTTAGTCTGTCATTCATTCCACCTTCTTGGTCATTTATCACAAGTTTGCAGCAGTCCCTCCAGATAGAATCTTGGATTGGCTCTTCCTGATTTAAACCTTGTACTTGGAAACTTGCTTCTGTTTGTTTCCTTTTCTTCCCCTGTCACTTTCTGCTTGAGTCTAGTAAGCCAAAGTCAATAGAAAGAGGATAGACAAGTCAGCCCTAACAACTGACAAGTCCAGAAGTTCTGGTCAGATAAATTTCCTTTGGACAAAGTTTGCCCTGTGTCACCTTGCCACACCTTATTAGGATCTCCCTCAGTCTTGTCTATGTATCCTTGAGAACTGCTCTATTTGGTTTTGCTGCTCAGAAGGGGAGGGTTCACTGGATCCCAACGGGTGATACATAATCTTTGGTCAGTTTCTAGAGATCAGAGGTTTGCACAAGCTTCATTCTTAGTAACCCCTGAAATTCGAATAGGATCTTCTCATTCTGTTTGCCTACTAGATAGAATGCCTCCTCCCTTCCTATTTTACTTCATGTGCATTTATTTCTAACTGGCATAGTTCCACCAGGGACATGATATTTAGTGACCATTTGGGGAAAATTTTGACATGAATAAGATTATTCATTTGAGAGGTACATTCAAAGAAAAAAGGAGGAAACCCTCATGAGGAGATTTTCTGTCTTGTCAATCTAAAAGAGAGATAACTTCCATAAAGGAGAAACCCTTCTCTTTGCTTTTGTACTTCAGGGAATTAAAAAGTATCATTTTAAATTATAAATTTGATAGAATTGTCAAGGGCCTGAGTTACTGTTTAAACTGGCTTAGTGCCTCTCACACCTAATCCTGTGTATGTGCACATATATGTGTGTGAAAAATGAGTTTTCCTACATCTATGACTACTCCCTCTCTTATGGCCTGAATGTTTGTGTCTACCTAAAATTTCTGTGTTGAAATCCTAACCCTCTATGTGATGATATTAGGAGGTGGGACCTTCAGGAAGTGATTAGGTTATGAGGGTGGGGCTCCCATGAATGAAATTAGTGCCCTCATAAAAAAGACTCCATAGAGCTACTTTATTCTTTTCCCACTATTTGAGGACGGAGCAAAAAGGTGCCATCTATGAACTCAGAAGCAGACCCTCACAGTGTTAGGTTTTGAAGGGAAGGCAAGGGTTAAAGAAAGACAGAGAGAGAGAGAGAGAGAGAGAGTGGTGGCTCTACAGCAAATCCAGGCTCTATGTCCAGCATAAGACCTGCAGAGGTGGGACACCAGCTTAATGCCAGTGCCCACCACTGCTTACAGGCTGGAGGAATTATAGCTCTGGGCAGGAGGGATGTGGGGAACGCGGCCTGCTGCCTGGGAAAATGTCAGTAATCATGATGAGGCGGTTTGGCCCTTATTCCGGCAGAATATGATGTTCCTTGCACTTTCTCTCAGCAGAATATGATAAGAAAGTCCGGTGGCTGGGTGGGCTGTTTCGCATGGCCTGAATCCCCATGGAATGTTTTACTTTGACCAAGGTCTGGGAAATGGCGAGGGACTTACAAAATTGTGCAGTTTGGACTAACACACAGGACATCAAATCTTTCGACAATTTTATTTTGGACTTTCCAGTCTCCAGAACGGTGAGAAATAAACATCTGTTGTTTAAGCCATCTAGTCCATGGTATTCTATTACAGTAGCTTGAATGGATTAAGACACCCTGTCGTAGTCTGTTTTGTAATGCTATAAAGAATATCCAAGATGGGGTAATTAATTTATAAAGAAAAAAAGGTTTACTTGACTTATGATTCTGGTGGCTGGAAAGTTCAAGATTTCATCTGCATCTGGTGAGGGCTTCAGGCTGCTTCCACTCATGGTGGAAGACAGAAGGGGAGCCAGGTATGCAGAGATCACATGGTGACAGGGGAAGCCAGAGAGACATGGGGGAGGTGCCAGGCTCTTTTTTAACAACCAGCTCTCAGGGGAACTAACACACTGAGAACTCACTGACCTCTGAGAGAAGGCATTAATCTGTCCATCCAACCCCATGACCCAAACACCTCCACCCAAGGAAGCTCCACTTCCAACATTGAGGATCAAATTTCAACATGAGGTTTGGAGGGGACAAACATTCAAATCATAGCACCCCTTCCTTGCAGAGGGAAGATAATGAGCCTTTACAATGTTAATATTATATTTATCTGATGCCAGCTATTTGTGTTTTTGTGTGTTTGTTTTTTCTTCCTTTCTTTCTCCTTTTCCCTACTCTTAGGAAACTGTGGAGATTCATTATTTAGAAATGGTCTATACTAATGTGCACACTCTAAGAGTATCTTCTCCAGATAAATAGCCAAGAAAGTCAAAAAGAAAGAGAAATATTAAACTGTGTTTCTTTCGTATGTTTTCCCAGATAAAACACTAACTCAGAGAATGAGTTTAACTGCAAATTTGGTTAATGACCTTGGATTTCAAATGAGAAGAAAAGCTAGACACTGAGAGTTTAGAATAAACTCAAGAATCTTAAAATTTTTCCCATTGAATTGCCTTTGCACCTCTATAAAAAATTAATTGACCATATGGTAAGTAACATGTGAGTTTAGATTGAGGATAGATGAGTCTTTGGATAATATTAGAGTGATTTAATTTTACAATAAAACAACTCTATGACTTCTTCGTTCTGTCATCATGTAAAAAATAATGTTTGCAAAATATTTTTCTTAATACATTATTTGGGCTTAATTTCCAATAATTTATATTTTAAAAATGTCCTCCATTAGTTTCTTAGGTATTGGAAAATATAATTCTGTCTAGAAAAGTTTTAAGATAAGATAAAAGTATATATATATATA
>NW_016805008.1:548197-552763 GCF_001698545.2 Rhinopithecus bieti
TATATATATATATACAAACACACACACATACATACATATATATGTGTATATATAAATAATTTAAATGAAATTGTCTTGACACATGTTTTTCGAAAAGAGTGTAATCTTGTGAACTTCACTAATACTACAAATCATAGGATTTAATCTTCTGACTTAAATTGTACTTTCCAGATATTTAGTCACTCTAAGATGTTAAACTAATGTTAAATTGTTTTATTTAATAAATAATCTTTGGATATATAATTTTTCTATAAGAAAAAACAAAACTTTGATTATTAAATATAATTTTAAATTTATTTTACCTTTATATATAAAATGACTACAGATTAAGGAGATGTACAAATATCCTCAAATTATATTAAATGCATTTACTTTGCCATTCTAAAATTTATTTAAGTAAAATAACATGCATATTCATAAAATAGTTTTATTGATCTTGGTTACCTATCTTCTAGTTTTCTCTTGAAAACTTGGACTTTCCAGGCTCCAGAAAATAAAAGTTGGTTAATTTTCTTAAATGTGGTAATTAATAAAATCAACTATGCAGACATTTATACATTTACTTATACATAAAATGCATTTATGTACTTTAATTTCTACATTACTCTTCTAATTCAATTTTTAAAGTAAAGTTCCATTATTTTGTATGGTTCTAGGAGTGTAACACATGCACAAATTCTTGTAAGCTTCATCACAAATAGGTTATAGAACAATTCCACACGTTCCCCAAAATGTCCCTTTTCCTGCTCAGTAGATAGCCAAACTCTCCCCTCAAGCCTAAGGCTTGCAACCACTGATCTTCTTTCCCTACATTTTTGCTGTTTTTAGAATGTCATACATATTTGGCCTTTTAAGATTTATGTCTTTAACTTAGTAAATGCATTTGAGATTCCATTATGTTGTTGCATGTACCAATAATTTATTTCTTTTTATTGCTGAGAAGTATTTCGTGGGTTGTTTATCCATTTACCCACTGAAGAAGTTTTAGTCTGTTTCTATTTTTGGGCAATATGAATAATGCTGTTCTGTTATAAACATTCATGTCCAGGTTTTTGTATGAACATAAGTTTTCATTTCTCTAGAGTTAATACCAAGGAATCAGATTCCTGGGTTATATGGTAAGTGTATGTTTAACTGCCAAACATTTCTAAAGTAGCTATTTCATTTTGCATTTCCACCAGGAATTTATAGGAGTTTCAATTGCTCCATATATTTGCCAGCATTGATACTGTCATTAAAAAAAAAAATGTCATCCTAAGAGGTGGGTGGTGGTATCTCATTTTGGTTTTCATTTGGATTCCCCTAATGACTAATGATGCTGAGCATATTTGATGCACTTATTTGACAATTATATTTTTTCTTTGATAAAGTGTCTCTTTAAATCTTTTGACTTTTTTTTTCAGTTGGGCTGTTTTCTTATTGTTGAGTTTTGAGAATTCTTTGCATATTCTGAACTCAAGTTATTTGTTGGATATATAATTTTCAAATATTTCCTCCCTATCTGTGGCTTGTCTTTGCACTCTCTTAATAAAGAATACAGAGCAAATGTTTTACATTTTATGAGGTTCAATATATTGATTTTCTTTTATGACTCACGCTTTTGGTGTAATATCTAAGAACTCTTTGCCTAACCTGAGGTCACAATGATTTTCTCCTGTTTTCTTTTAAATTTTTTATATTTTACCTTTCATTTTATGAGTTAAATTTTAATACATGATGTCATGTAAGAGTGGATGTTCATTTTATTGGCATATGAATGTCCAATTGTTCTAGTACCATTTGTCAAGGCTATATTTTTCCCATTGAATTGCCTTTGCACCTCTATGAAAAATTAATTGACCATATGGTAAGTAAAATGTAAGTTTACATCTAGAATCCAGATACTGATCCACTGGTACTGTTCTATTGATCCTTTTGCCAATACCACAAGATTTTGACAACTCTAACCTTATAGTGAATCTTAAAACTGGGTAGTGTGAGTTTTTCAACTTTGTTTTCATACAAAATAATTTTGGCCATTCTAATTTCTTTACATTTTCACGTAAATTTTAGAAAGAGTTTATCTATATCTGCCAAAAAATCCTCCTGGAATTTTAATTGGGAGTACATTAAATCTATAGGTAAATTTGGAGAGAATTAGCATTTTGCCAATGTTGAGTTTTTCAACTATAAACTGTATAAATACACTGTATAAATTTATACAAATGTATAAATACACTGTATTTACACTGTATTTCTACATGTATTGGGATTTTCATTGATATTGTTACAAGTGTTTAGAGACTTTTAGCAGATAGATCCTAAAATGATTTTGTTAGATTATACCTAGGCAACTTTTCAGTCTTTTGAAAATGATCCTGATTTTAAAACTTTGATTTCTAGTTGTTCTTTGCTAGTGAATTCGTTCTTGGATTTTTAAAATCAATTTTTTAGGATTTTCTGTGTAAACAATCATGCTCTCTGTTAATATGCATTATTTTGTTTCTTCCTTTCTGATTTTATGCATTTTTTTCTCTTAGCTTATTTCACCAACTAGAACTTCCAATAAAACATTGAATAGAAGTGATGAGAGTGGATATCTTTGCCTTGTTCCTGATTTTAGATGACAAACATTTTGTCTTTCACTTTAGATATGAAGTTAGTTCTAGGAGATTTTTGAAGATGAGCATTAATATGTTGCAAAGTTTCCATCCTCCTTTCTAGTTTGTGAGATTTTTGTCTTAAACGGACATTGAATTTTATCAAATGACTTCTCTGGATCTATTGATATGACCACATGGTTTTTCTTAAGTCTGTTAGTATGGTAAATTACACTGATGATTTTGAATGGTGAACCAGACTTGCATTCCCCAAATAAACTCTACTTACTTATGATGTATGGTTGTTCAGGGTTTTTTAAATATTATTCTTCTACATTGGGTCTCCTCTATGTTTTTATGTGTTCTATTTATTTGATGTCTGCTCTCATTTTTATTATTTTCTTCCTTCTGCTTGCTTTTGGGGTAGTTTGCACTTATTTTTTAGATTATTAATTTGAAGACTTTTCTTCTTGATTTATCTTTTTGTTTTCCAGTATAAGGATTTTAGTGCTACAAATTTCCCTCTAAGGACTGCTTTAACTGCATCACACGAATTTTAGTATGCTATATTTTTAGTTTCAAAATACTTTCTGACTTTCTTTGAAATTTTCTTCTTGACACATATAATCTATAGAAGTATGTCACTTAATTTCTTGGATTCAATTTGTTATTACATTATTATTTTATTGAGGATTTTTAAGTGTGTTTTTATGAGAGATATTGGTCTACAATTTTCCATTCTTGTACTATCTTTGTCTGGTTTTGGTGTCAGAGTAATGCTGGCTACATAAAATACATTAAGAAATGGTTCTATTTTGTGAAAGAAATTGTACAAAATTGGCATTATTTCTTCCAGAAATGTTTGATATTTCATCAATAAAATCATCTGGGCCTGGAGAGATTTTGGGGACCATTTTTAACTATGAATTCAATTTTAAAATAGATATGGGACTCTTGAGTTCTCTATTTCTTTTAATTTAAATCTTTCAAGAAATCAGTCCATTTTATCCAAGTTGTCAAATGCATGTGCATGGAGTTATTCATAGTAATCTCTTATTATACTTTTAATGTGTGTAGGGTCTGTAGTAATATCTCTTCTCTCATAACTAATATTAGTATTTTGTGTCCTCTCTTTTGAGACAGAGTCTTACTCTGTTGCCCAGGCTGGAGCGCAGTGGCGTGATCTCGGTTCACTGTAACCTCCACCTCCCAGGTTCAAGTGATTCTCCTGCCTCAGTCTCCCAAGTAATTGGGATTACGGACGTGCATCACCATGCCCAGCTAATTTTTGTATTTTTAGTAGAGTTGGGGTTTCACCATGTTGGCCAGGCTGGTCTTGAACTCCTGACCTCAGGTGATCCACCTGCCTTGGCCTCCCAAAATGCTTGGATTACAGGCATGAGACTGGCCTTGTGTCCTCTCTTTTTTGTTCTTCATCAGTCTTCTAAAAAATTTATCAATTTCTTTATCGTTCCAAGGTATTATTTATTGGTTCTTCTCTATTTTTTTTTTTTTTTTGAGACGGAGTCTTGCTCTGTTGCCCAGTCTGAAGTGCAGTGGTGTGATCTCGGCTCACTGCAAGCTCCGCCTCCCAGGTTCACACCATTCTCCTGCCTCAGCCTGTAGCTGGGACTACAGGTGCCCACCACCATGCCTGGCTAATTTTCGCATTTTTAGTAGAGACGGGGTTTCATTGTGTTAGTCAGGATGGTCTTGATCTCCTGACTTCAAGATCTGCCTACCTCAGCCTCCCTCCACTATTGTTTTTACGTGTTCAATTTATTTGATGTCCACTCTCATTTTTATTATTTTCTTCCTTCTGCTTGCTTTTGGTGTAGTTTACACTTATTTTCTAGTTTATTAATATGAAAGCTAACCTTACTGATTTATCTTTTTTTTCAGTATGAGGATTTTAGTGCTATAAATTTCCCTCTGAGGACTGTTTTAACTGTATTCCACAAATTTTAGTATATATATATATATATAT
>NW_016805008.1:553063-558800 GCF_001698545.2 Rhinopithecus bieti
CNNCCTCGGCCTCCCAAAGTGCTGGGACTACAGGCCTGAGCCACCGCGCCTGGCCAAATTTTAGTATATTTTTATTTTCAAAATACTTTTTTATTTTCTTTGAGACTTCCTCTTTGACTCATGTAATCTATAGGGCTATGTCATTTAATTTATAAAGATTCAGAGGTTTTTTTCAGGTAACTTTCTTATGTTGATTTTTTTATTCATTTATGGTCATAGGATATAGTTTGTATGATTTCATTTATTTTAGTTTAATAAATTTTTGGTGACTCAAAACATGGACTGTCTTGGTGTATATTTCATGTGCACATAAAAATATGTATTCTGTTGTTGATTAAAGTGTTGCTCCAGTCTTTTATATCCTTGGTGATTTTCTACATACTTTTTAAATAATTACTGAAAGAGGAAGGTTAAAGTCTATTATTGTGCATTTGTCTAGCTCTCTTTTCAGTTCTGTTACTGCCTATATTGGTAAAACAGAGCTTTTAGAGTTGTTATTAAATGCATACACAATTAAGATAGCAATGTCTCATTGATGAATTGAGCCTTTTATCATTGTTTAAAGTCCTTCTTTATTCCTGGTAATTTTCCATGTTCTGAAGCCCATTCTATCTGATATTAATATAACCACTCTAGCTTTCTGTATTAGTGTTTGCATGGTATATCATTTTTCAGGCTTTTGCTTTTAACCTACCCATATCATTATATTTCATGTGGTGTTTTTGTAGACAGTATATAGTTATGCCCTGGTTTTATCATCAATCAGACAATCCCTGTTTTTAATACAAAAATGTTTACATTTAATGTAATTATTTATGTGGCTGGCTTTAGGTCTATATATTATTATATTGTTATTATTAGTTATTTAATAATCCTTCTTTTTTTTTTTCATTTCTCTGGTTCCCTTTTTGCCCTTTTTTCTTTTCTCTTGGATTACATGAATTTTTTTATCCATTGGTGTTTTCTTATACCTCCTCATACACACACACACACACACACACGAATAGTTACTCTAGGAATTATACTATGCATACTTACCTTCTTTTGAATTATTACCTAAAATATAAACTGAGAGTCAATATTTTACCCTTTCAGACAACTATTTAAACTTTACAATCCGTAACTACCTTTACCTCCCCCTTATTGTAGTTGTGACATATATTACATCTAATGCATAGAAAAAATTGCATAGAAAACCCCATCTCACAATGTTATAATTTTCAATTTCAATAGAAATATAGATAGATATAGATATATTTTAAGTATGTGCTATGAACTATATATGTGTAACAGCCACCCCTCCCCAAAATCGTATGCTGAAATCCTAATCCCCAAGGCAATGGTATTAAGAGATGGAGCCTTTGCGGAGGTAATTAGGCATGAGGGCTAATGGGATTAGTTCCCTTATGAAAGAGCTGCCTTGGCCCTTCCATCGTGTGAGGATACAGAGGTACAGTGCTACCTATGAGGGATGGGCCCTCACTGGATGCCAGCTATACTAGCACCTTAATATTGGACTTCCAAGCCTTCAGAATTGAGAAATAAATTTCTGTTGTTTATAAGCTACCCAGTCTATGTTATTTTGTTATAGCAGCCAAAATGGACTAAGAGTACATAAGATCCCAAAAGTAACCTATAGATTTACTATGGGTAGTAGATTACATGCTGTCCCCCTCAAAATACATCCCTGTCCTAACCCCTGATACAGGTGAATGTGACTTTCTTTGGAAAAGGGGTCCTTGAAGATACAAATAAGTTAAGGATCTCAAAATGAGGTCATCCTGGACTGCCCAAGTGGGTCCTAAATTCAATGACAAGTGACAGAAAAGAAACAGAGACAGAAAAGAAAACCCAGCCATGAAGAGAAGGTGGCAATGTGACCACAGAAACTAGAATGGTGCAGTCAAGGAAGCCAAGGAACGCCGACAGTCCCAGAAGCTGGAAGAGGCAAGGAAGGATTCTTCCCCTGAGCCACACCTTCTGGCTTTCAGAACTGTGAAGGGATAAATTTCTGTTGTTTTAAGCCACCAATTATATGGTAATTGATTATGGCAGTTCTAGGAAACTAATACAGATATCATTTCAGTTGCTCTTCCTTACCTCATAAAGTTCCTATTTTTACTCTGTTATAATCCTTTCCACCTGAAGAACTTCTTTTAGCATTTCTTTTAAGGCAAGGTCTTATAACAATAAACTCTCTGTTTTCCTTCATGTAACAATGTATTATTTGCCTTCACTCCTGAAGAATTTTTTCACTGGTAATAGAATTTGGGGTTGATAGTTTTTTTCTTTAAGCACTTGAAAAATGTTATTACACTATCTTCTGATCGCCATAGTTTCTGATGAGATATCTTCAATTATTCAAACCACTGACACTTTTCTTTTTCTTTATCTTTTTTTTTTTTTTTCTTAGAGACAGGATCGCACTCTGTTCAGGCTAGAGTGCCATGGCACAATCATAGCTGACTGTAGCCTCAAACTCCCAGACTCAAGCCTTCTTCCTCCTCAGCCTCCTGAGTAGCTGGGACTTCAGAAGGGCACTGCCATGCCTGGCTATTAAAACAAACAAACAAAAAAAACAGTTGTCAAGATGGGGGTCTCATTTTGTTGTCTAGGCTTGTCTCGAACTCCTAGCTTTAAGTGATCTTCCTGCCTCAGTCTCCCAGAATGCTGGGATTATGAGCTGAGTCGCCGTCCCCAGTCCATTGACATTTTCAATGACTCTTTTCAACAATTTTCTTTTTCATATTTGGTTTTCAGCGGTTCAGTTATAATGTGTTTGGAAGATTTTTCTTAAGTTTATTCTGCTTGGAACTTGCTGAGCTTCTTAGATCTGTCCATTGATTTTCCCTCACCAAATCTGTGAAATTTTCAGCTGTTCTTTGCTCAGTAATAAAGAACTTTTTATCACCAAGATATTTCTCTAAGTTTTTGACATATTCCTCATTTGTTTTGATAAAAGTTTTATTTTTTTAGAAAAAATAAGTTACTAAAAGTCATGTATCATTGTATATTTTCAAGATATTGCTTAAAACTAGGACTTGTATTTAAATGTTTTTTCTTCTGAAAACAATCTTAATTTATGATTTTCTGAATTCAGTGCATAAATTCAGATTATTCAAACTGTTAAGATGTCTTTTATGCTGAAACTATTTTAGATTTCCTGGAATTTCTACCAAGTAACACAAAATTCTGCTCCTTTACCTCATAAAGTAAAGATAATGGAGATAAGTAGGTTTATTTAGCATTCTCCAGATGTTTTAAGTCAAAATGAAGAGAGAGACCTTTTATTTTCAACTTAACAAACAAAGGACATATCACAAAAGTTTAGACTTCCTATCTTAATTATCAAAACATTTTAATATTATACACATTTTTATGTTAAAATAAGCATGCTATTGTTCATGTGCACAGACTGGTATAATAATTGTCTAAAATATTTGATATCTAGGTTACTTGATTCCAATACTTATATTAATCAGGGCTGATCACAGTATACTTTATAGCACAAATCAAAGGCCCTGGAGGTTTGTCAATGCCTTCACTCTTCAAAATGTGTTCTTACTCTCAGAGTTATTATTGACTACATCCTTATACATGTGTTGTGTATTATACCTAAAAGAGAATTTTGCTTTGCTATATATCCAGAAGATTTAGATTTTGAAAGAGAGATCACAGGAAAAAAGGTGTCCTTGAAGCTTGATGAAAATGATATATTCAGATCCTATTAATACATAATACAAAAGAAAAACTGTAGGGTGTAGACTCTAAGATCTACATCTCTCAATTAAAGAAATATAATTCATCCATAAATCACTGAAAAGACTATCTTAGCAGGACTTCAAGTTGAGGATCCTTAGGAACTTAGGAATTCTCCAAAAGCATAGATTTTGAGGGTGGAGACAGCTTCAAATTAAGACCATCAGATCATGGAAACAACTGTGAAGAGCAGACAACTTCCATTCGAGGTCTATGAACAAGATCCAGATGACCAGAACCAGTGATTCCCATGCTTTAATCTGTAATATGTCATTCTTTATTTCCCTAGCTATTTTCTCTCCTCTTTGTTAAAGTTTCTGATTGCTAACAGAAAGTTATTACTTCTTAAACATAATATCTGTACAGTTCACATCCTTAACAATATTTGGCATGCTTACATACTTCTTGGCATGATTCCAATACCTGCCAGCAATTTTATTGCAATTTGGCTAAAGAATACCATCAAACTGACTTTTGGATTTGTACTCATTTTTATCTGGGTGCCACCCAGCTTTATTTGATACCTTTTCCTTGTTATAAATAAGTTGGTTTCCTAGTTAATTGTATTCAACCACCAATCCACTTTTAGATGACAAAACCGTAACAGACCAGATAGTCAAGAAACCTAAAGTCTCTGCTATGTCAAACCTATAAATGAAGTGTTGCTTTTTCTGTAGGAAAAAAAAAATACACAGAAGAGTTAGCCTTTGCAATCAACCCTTTACAGAAATAGAATGTAGAAAAAGCCGGGAAACCGTTGGGGTATATTTAAAACGTTGCCTAACTTTTACAGTCCTTGCAAGAAAGGTGCATTAGTTAAGCTAAACCCCCATCCCTGTCCAATTTACAGATTGCAGTCAATAGTCTTTTGTGCTTCAAATCCAATACTAGTTATGAGGGGTTACCCAGTGATCTGCTTTCAGTGGAAATGCTCATATGGGGATGTCAGATAGAGCTGACCTAGCACTAGGTGATAGACTTTATGCCAGGGCAATTCTATTGACATCCCCATATGAGTATTCGAAGCACAAAAGACTATTGACTGCAATCCACGATCTGTAAATTGAACAGGGATCTATAATGTGAGTAAACTGAGGTCTGCCTTCAGGAGAGTTCTTAGTATTATGCTGCCTCCATTTTGACCTGCAACTTCCCTTCTAAGAAAAAAAGACATTTAGATAGTTTAATTCAAAAAGGAAAAATGCCGAACTTTGATTTACATTTTAAAAGTAACCACTGAAAGAACATCTCAGACGGCTTTCTTCTTCACTTCACACTTTCCATGAGACTTGACAATTAGGCAGGATTCTACAGACAATGGTATAGAGAACAGTGAGAGAATGGCAACATTGCTATAGCTGTAGAACTTCTCGCCTAAGAGGTTCACAAGTGTGGACAGGCGATGGTTCAAAATAGAGGTCTTTCGAGGTAGGATGTGTGCTTAGGGAAAGAAAGTTGTACCTGCATTATTACAGACCTCTCTTGGATCTTTAATGTTGCTAAACTTATCTGGGTGGCAAGCATAAAAATTGGCTAATACCCCCTATCTGCTTGTATGGCCTTTTCATATTGGAGATAAAATTAGGTCACTCTTGGCTTCTGCCTTAAAAGTCACTACAAGTGCATACCATAATATTTCTCATAGAAATTATCTATGTTGGGCCGGGCGCGGTGGCTCATGCCTGTAATCCCAGCAGTTTGGGAGGCCGAGGCAGGAGGATCATGAGGTCAGAAGTTCAAGACCAGACTGGCCAACATAGTGAAACCCTGTCTCTACTAAAAATACAAAAAGTAGCCAGGCATGGTGGTGCGTAGCTTAGTCCCAGTTACTCGGGAGGCTGAGGCAGGAGAATCACTTGAACCCAGGAGGTGGAGGTTGCAGTGAGCCAAGATTGCACCACTGCACTACAGGCTGGGAAATAGAGTGAGACTTGGAAGGGAAGGGAAGGGAGGGGAGGGGAGGGGAGGGAAAGGAAAG
>NW_016805008.1:559179-568791 GCF_001698545.2 Rhinopithecus bieti
TGAAGGGAAGGGAAGGGAAGGGAAGGGAAGGGAAGGGAAGGGAAGGGAAGGGAAGGGAAGGGAAGGGAAGGAAGGGAAGGGATTATGTTGCCACTCTCAAATGTGTGCTCTCCGGAGTTTTAAATTCTGCTATGCAGTTGCTGTTCCATAAAATGATCCAGACATGATCTTCCAACAAAATGAACAACAACAAAAAAATCTGTTGCTAATAAAGGATGGAGTGACTATCATCAGAAACCCTTCATATAACCACAACATATCAAACAGTGATATAAATCTGGATTGATCATGTCCCTAGATGACAATCATCTATTCTGTAGCTTAGGCTGGAGAAAAATGAAAAAGACTCCTGAGAACTGAAACCAACATAGTTCCGAGGCCTTATGTTAAACCCTACTGGGACTGGGCATACTTTCCTATTCTTATGTGAAACAATACTGAAGCAAGTAAAAACAACGACTTTGTCTAACTCTAGGAAATACTCATTGTCAAGACAATAAAACTGTGAACCAACTTAACAACTTATTTAGCAAGACTAACAATTTGTTTATCAAGACTCTTTTCAAGTACCTCATCTTGCTGTGCTTATCAAGCCAAAGTTACCATATCATAAACTCTGCCCAGTACCAAGTTACCTACTTTTCCAGACTCAGCTTGAAATCTCCCAAACTGGGTAGCTGTAATACCCTACAAACACCTCCGTTTTGAGAAGCTATAAATACTTTATTAAATTGGTGTCCTCTCTCTTACTATTTATTAGTAAGTCTAATAAATTCAGTCTTGGTTGATTGATAGTCTTTTCTGGTGGTTTATTGGGGGTGGGAAGAGTAGAGAGTTAACACTGCTAAACTTTTCATCAATCTTTTCTTACACTGACTTGCAAAATGGGCCTCTTGTCCTCAGAGTATCCTACCCGACTGGTTTTCTATAAATTAAATACCTGTTTCTTGTTGGTTTTTCAAAAGTGTATAAAGGCTTTCATTCTTCACCTTCAGTGAGCCTGACTTGGGTAGCTCATCCCCAAACCATGAAGTCTACAGAGGAGTACAGATAAATCTTGGTGATGGTAGAAGAGTGAGAAGATTATTTATTGCCCCACTCCTCTGCCAAACCTATTTTGTGAAAATTGCCTTCATACACAAATATAGAAAGTTATTCCCTGACTATCTAACAAAGAGAAACCTCCCAACCACTTTTTTGGTCGCATATGTAACAGGCTTTGCTTCCTGGGAGTCAGTAATTTTATGTTTCTCAACCGATTTAATAGTCTCCAATTCTTAGTCAAACCACCTTACCTTGTCTTTCTCTCTATTCACCACCACATTTGTTAAAGAAATTTTTAGGAGTTTTGGTTTCCTGTCCTCCCCATCACCTTTTTTTTTTTTTTTTTTTTTTTTTTTTTTTTTTTTTTTTTTTTTTTTTGAGGCGGAGTCTCGCTCTGTCACCCAGGCTGGAGTGCAGTGGCCGGATCTCAGCTCACTGCAAGCTCCGCCTCCCGGGTTCACGCCATTCTCCTGCCTCAGCCTCCCGAGTAGCTGGGACTACAGGCGCCCGCCACCTCGCCTGGCTAGTTTTGTATTTTAGTAGAGACGGGGAGTCACCGTGTTAGCGAGGATGGTCTCGATCTCCTGACCTCGTGATCCGCCCGTCTCGGCCTCCCAAAGTGCTGGGATTACAGGCTTGAGCCACCGCGCCCGGCCCTCCCCATCACCTTTCAAATGCAGCATGGAAGAGCTCGAAGTGTCTCAACTGTTCGTGGTTCTCTTCTTATAGATTTACAAACTATCCTGAAGTCCGAGTTGCCCACACTTATGCAATCAGGTCAAAATTTTTCTCCAGAAAGTTTGTAAGAAGGGATATTTGCACATAATACTCTTCTCTCCTCCTTGTAGAGTTGCTTCACAAACACGGGGCCTAAATCTGTTGGATTGTGAGCTAATTAGCGTCAATTAAGTAAATAATATTATCAGCTGAACAGCACACTTTTGTGTCTCTCAGAAAGACTAACTTATGAACTAACCTCATTTTACTTTATTTTCTTTAGGGAAAACTATTCAGTGCCCAGCTTCTTTCTTCTAGGGATGAAGGAAGGAAGAGGAAGGTAAGAGGTCCCTGTTTTCTCTGATGGTTTTGTGAAGCCCTGCAAGGCAAAGTCAACTACTACTGATTATCTGCTACCTTCAGGCACACATTTAATCCTTAAGGAATGGCTTTCTTTTGTTGGGAGAAGCAATTTTGAGAATAATTTGTTAGGTCCTTCTATCAGGGTAGTAGTTTTCACTGAGAAATGACTGGCATACAAGCAGTTCAATGCACATTGTTAAACGCATGCTCTTTCCTTATAATATTTAGCAAAATTTTAGTCGTATAATAATTTGGTCAAAATTTTGATTATATCATCACTTAATTATGTAATTATTCATTGTCAATCTTCCTCCACTAGAATATATTTTCCAGAACATCAAGAACCATGTTTGTACATAGAAGATAGCTCCTTCGCATGTAATTGGTGCTCTTTCTCTCATAGTCGGCACTTCTTGGAACATAGAAAGACCTCAGTGAAGACCTGCAGTGAATGAATAAAAGAAGCTGCACGAGTACAAAGGAAACCACTCATCTATACACAGTCTTGCTAAATTATGCTTGCCAAATTATGCCTGCCAAATTATGCCTGCCATTGAGTTTCTTACCAAAATGCAGTGCAATGAGGAAAATAAATAGAATGGGGTAAACTTTCATAATATTATGTGGTTTATATTACACTTTATTCCACTCTTTTAGTATTAAAAAGCCCTGCACTGCCTATGATAAAATGGTGGTATTTGTAGAGGATAGTTTTCCATTCTGTGATTTTTAAAAGGACATTACTTGGAAGATTAAAACTGGCATCCAACCTTATTTTGTTTTAATACTTTTTCTTCTTTATGAAATCTGAAAGTCTGAGAACCACTGATCTAAATCATGTCAAAGTACAATTTTCAAAAAATTAAAAACATGACTCTTATATAGGTATATAGTATACAGATGTCAAAGATGTTTTGAACTCACTAATGAAAGAATCAGCAGGGATGGTAAGCCTGTTTCAAAAAAGGATTTGAGAAATTAAAAAGAGTTACTAAAGGAAGAAAACTGAAATAAGATTGCTAATTTAGATACAGGGCAATGAAATCATAATCTTCAGAGGTTATTTTTTTCTATAGGACAAAAATCATTTGAATCGCCATTAAAAATAAAAGTTAATTTGCAATTTATCCATTTTCTCCACGTTGACTGCCCTTTATAGAATCTGGGCCTTGACCAAAAGTAAATAGTAAATCAAACAAATTACCTTTGCTTAGTGTGATAGACGACTCAGACCAGCTTGTTACCTAGTCTTTAGTATGAGTTTGAAAGGTCACACAGTTATCTTTCCGCTGTATTTCCAAATTTTAGACAATGTTCTTTTTTTCTTTTTTGAGACAGGATCTCTCTTTGTCATCAAGGCTGTAGTGCAGTGGCACGATCTCGGCTCACCGCAACCTCTGCCTCCTGGGTTCAAGTGATTCTCCTGCCTTAGCCTCCCAAGTAGCTGAGATTACAGGTGCCTGCCACCACACCCAGCTAATTTGTGTATCTTTAGTAGAGATGGGGTTTCACCATGTTGGCCAGGATGGTCTTGAACTCCTCACCTCAAGTGATCTGCCCACCTTGGCCTCCCAAAGTGCTGGGATTACAGGCGTGAGCCACTTCGCCCAACCATAGACAATGTTCTTAAGAGGAACTTGTCTCTAATATTTAGATGGATATTACATATATGTATGTATGCATATAAGTAAACTTTGGTCTCTATATTTATAGATATGAAACTGAAAGAAGAGAAACCAAAAAATTAACGGTTGTTATTACTTAGAAATGGCATAACGGGTGTTACAGTTTTCCAGAGCTGTCATAACAAAGTACTCAGAGTGGCTTAAATAACAGAAATTTATAGTCTCACAGTTCTGGAGCTAGAAGCTCAAGATTGAGGTGTTGGCAGGGCCTTGCTCCCTCTGATGGCCCCAGGGAAGGACAGGAGGGTCTGTGCCAGGACTCCTAGCATGTGGTGGGTGCTTGGCTTGTGCCAGCACAACTTGTGTTCACATGGGATTCCCCTGTGTGTCTGTGTCCAAATGTTCACTTTTCATAAAGAAACCCATCCGATTAGATTAAGGACCCATCCTAGTCCAGTATGACCTCATCTTAACTAATCACGTTTGCAACAACCCTGTATCTAGATAAGGCCACATTTTGAGGTACTGAAGGTTGGAATTTCAATATATGAATGAGGGGGAGGGCAGGACTCACAATCATGGGTAAGTTTTTCTGAGACTTTTCTTCACTTTCTAAGTGTTAAGAAATAATACCGCCGGGCGCGGTGGCTCAAGCCTGTAATCCCAGCACTTTGGGAGGCCGAGATGGGCGGATCACGAGGTCAGGAGATCGAGACCATCCTGGCTAACACAGTGAAACCCCGTCTCTACTAAAAAATACAAAAAACTAGCCGGGCGAGGTGGCGGGCACCTGTAGTCCCAGCTACTCGGGAGGCTGAGGCAGGAAATGGCGTAAATCCGGGAGGCGGAGCTTGCAGTGAGCTGAGATTCGGCCACTGCACTCCAGCCTGGACCACAGAGCGAGACTCCATCTCAAAAGAAATAATACCAACACTCATTTCCCAAAATACTTGAGAACTGTTTTCGATGTCTGTATTATTAGTTTTCTTGGGGCTATTGTAACAAATTACCACAAACTGAATGGCTTAAAACAACAGAGATAGCTGGGCACAGTGGCTCACACCTGTAATCCCAGGACTTTGGGAGGCTGAGGCAGGCGTATCGCTTGAGCTCAGGAGTTTGAGACCAGCCCAGGCAACCTGGCGAAATCCCGCCTCTACAAAAAATACAAAAATTAGCCAAGTATGGTGACCAGTGCCTATAGTTCTGTCTACTCAGGAGGCTGAGGTGGAGGACCACCTGAGCTTGGGAGGTTGAGGCTGCAGTAAGCTGTGAATGTGTCACCACACTCCAGCCTGAGTCATAGTGAGACATTAACTCAACAAAATAAAATCAATTAAAAAAATAAATAAAACAAAAATGTATATTTTGGGAGGCAAGAAGCCCCAAATCAAGGTGTCAGCAGGTTTGTGCTCACTCTGAAGGCTCTAGGGAAGAATCTCCTCTCCTTTTTTTTTTTTTTTTTTTTTTTTGAGAGAGATTCTCACTCTGTTGCCAGGCTGGATTCAGTGGCATGATCTTGGCTCACTGCAACCTCCGCCTCCCGAGTTCAAGCGATTCTCTTCCCTCAGCCTCCCAAGTAGCTAGGACTACAGGTGTGCACCACCACACCCAGCTAATTTTTGTATTTTCGGTAGAGACGAGTTTCACCATGTTGGCCAGGATGGTCTCGATCTCTTGACCTGGTGATCCGCCTGCCTTGGCCTCCCAAAGTACTGGGATTACAGGCATGAGCCACCACACCCAGCCAGAATCTTTTCTCCTGTCTTAAGGGAGAAGCTCCCCTTGGCCCTCTAAAGTTTATCTGAAAAATCAGCTCACCAAAGTCAGATTAATTGGAGAAAAGGCATACAAATTTATTTAACGTGTATACATAGGAGCCTCCAGAATGAAGACTTAAAGAACAGGGGAAATTGTCCATGTTTATGCTTAAGTTCAACAAAGTACGGACAGCCATGTAGAAATATGATTGGAAAAGAAGGGTGTGATCCAATGCTAACAGACCAAAAGGGGAAAGCCAGCAAGGCCTGTCCATCTAGATTCCTCTTGGCCTCTCTGAACACGCATTCCTGCCTTCTGGGTGTGGGACAGGGTTCTCTCTGGCATAGGGGTATTATGACCCACCGTCAAATAAGGCACTTTTGACACCAAAAGGCAGAAGGAAAGTGAAAGTACTCTTTTTAGGTTTTATGGCTTTGGGGAAGAGGGATTCTAGTTTCTATGGTTAACCTCAGAGGAGAATTGGACTGAGAAACAAGACGGTAGGAGAAAGTCAAAGAAAAAGTTTTGTTTCTGAGGCCTTCATTTTAGGGTATTGTTTTCTGAGCCCCAACACCACGATTCTTGGCATTCGTTGGCTTGTACCTTTATCACTCCAATCTCTGCCTCAGTCTTCACATTTAATTTCTTTTCTCGCTTTTTTCCCCACTTATTTTCTTAGTGGTTGTTTCAGGGCTTACCAGAAACATACAAGTTATCAGAATCAAGTTTAGATTGATACAAATTTATTTTCTTTATTGACTATTATTATTATTTTTTGAGACAGAGTCTCGCTCTATCACCCAGGCTGGAGTGCAGCTGCAAAAACAATCTCAGCTCACTGCAACCTCCACCTCCTGGGTTCAAGTGATTCTCCTGCCTCAGCCTCCCGAGTAGCTGGGATAACAGGTACCCACCAGCATGCCCAGCTAATTTATGTATTTTTAGTGGAGACAGTTTTGCCACGTTGGCCAGGCTGGTCTTGAGCCCCTGACCTCAGGTGATCTGCCCTCGTTGGCCTCCCAAGGTGTTGGGATTACAGGCATGAGCCACTGTGCCCAGCCTAAACAAATTTAATTCCAGTGAAATATATAAATATTATTCCTATATAGGCCTACTCTCACTTCCTTGTTATTGAGCTATTGTTGTTATATTACAATATGTTTCAAACCTGTTAATATTTTGTTATAATTATTATTTTATATACTTTTCTGTCCATGAAAGAGGCTGAGGAAAAAAAAGCAAGTATATATTTATAGAATTTGTTATATTGATCCTATTTATCATTTCTGGTTCTCTTCACTTGTTCCTGTGCATTCAAGCTACCATCTGGTGTCTCTTCTTTACTACAATACATCATTGCTCTCACCCACCTTCTTTATGCTGTTATTGGCAAATATATTGCATTTCTACGTGTTATAGGTCCAACAATACAATTTGTATGTATATTCTTACACAATTGCATTGAAATCAGATAAAAGAAATGTGTGTATACTGTATTTTATAATTGCTTAGTTACCTTTACCAGTGTTCTTTGTTTGATCACATGGATCCATATCACTGTCTTGAGTCACAGGCGGTTTCTCTTGTCTGCTTTTTCTTCCTTAGTATGGGTCACATTTCCCTGTTTCTTATCATGTCTCATTCTTTGTTGTTGTTGAAAACTGGACGTTTGGGCAATATATTGCAGAAACTGGATACTGGTTCCCCTCTCCCCGCTCTGAAGCTTATTTTCCTTGTTGCCTGCTTATTTATTTTTTTAATGGCTTAGACAGATAATTTTAGTGAAGTCTATTTCCCCTACAGTGTGAAACCTCGGATGTTGCTTTTCAGAGGGCATAGCTTTGGGCATGCAAGCAGTCATTCTGATTTGATAGTGATTTCAGCAAAACTTTCTTTGACTGCCCCTTTTCCTGATGTCTCTGTGAAGCTGTCTGCCTCCTTTGGTATCACACAGAGCTGTTAGGCTCCACTAACTGCTGGCTGATTGCTCTATTGACTGCTGGCTGATTGATCTCTTGTTTTTGGCAATGCCCTTGGGCATAAATTGTTCCACAGTCTGATCTTATTTAATTTGGGCCACTTTTCAGGGATAGAATATTTTGGAGGACAGTTTTGAGGTTTGAGGAAGGCTCCTCTTAACTGTCTCTTGCCGGCTGTCTCTGGTAAATTAGCCTGTGGTTTTGGTTGTTACTCCCATAGATGTACCAGCCTCCTCTTAACTGCTTTCTGCCAACATCTCCATTGTTTTTCAGAGCACCCTTAGGCTTGAACTTTACCACACTCTGTTTCAAATAAAGTCAATTCCTGTGAGGAGAGTTCGGGAGCTCTCTGTTTCTGTAGATTGCCTCCCTTCCTGGGGAAAAAAAAATATCTGAGCAGATTGGTCTGAGTACTGCGCAGGAGCAGTAGCCTCTGCTCTTCCCAGATTGCTTCTCCTGGCATGGCTCTTCCACTCCATTAGTCAGCTGTGGCAAAAGTTACCAGGGCCCCAGTACTCTCAGCCTGCCATATCTGGGTAGAGCCTCCTCCCAATGAGTTACAACTGGGTGAATGCAGGGCACCATGACCACAGCCATACTCACCAGGGATTTAGCTTCTGTAACTCAGAGTTGGAGTATGACAGAGGCTAGAAGCCTGTGCCTCCCTGTGAGATGCTGTATCCTTGGCTGTGAGTTTAGGAAAGGCATCCATTTATCGGCTACCCCCACCTGTAATGGAATTTCAATCAAGTTGCGCTGAAGAGAGAGTCATGGATCAAGTACCACAAAGTCTTGCTATTCTTAACTGACTTTGGTCGATTTTCTTAAATAAGTGTTTCTTCATCTGCTGTGTGCCCTTGTAACGAGTTCCAGAGACTTGAAATGGTTGAGGTTTTAAAAAAATAATTTGTACTAGTTATGCTTGTTTTGCTGGGGAGTGGGTCCACAAAACTCTTTATGACTGCCATTCCTGATATTTGTTCATTATAACAAGTTTGGTCATTTGTTTTTGATTGTAAACTTGAACTCACACATGGTAGTTGTTAAAATTAGGAACAGTGTTTTACTAATACTGAGTTTTTATGATATTTTGCAATAGGAAATATTTAAAGAGTGGACAAAATGACATTTCAGACTTAATTTATTTTTCTCACACCATAAGGGAAAGTGCTAATATTGAATAGAATATGGTTAGAGAAAAATGTCTCAGAAGATCCTATATGTTTATAGTCTCATAAAAATGTTTGAAAACCTATGTTTAAAATCAAAAGCACACATCTGTTGGGAGGCAGCTGAAAATGGATATTAGTGCAACATAAGTGCAAAACCAAATTTACCTGTGTGAGTCAATCTAACTATAAGGGCCGACTTAATTATAATACCTCTTTTAATATTCTTTAACACCGGTAACAGCGAAGTCAGTTAATTACGATTCTGCATCAGAGTAGAAGGTAGTGGCTAAAATGAGTATATAGTCCATGCCATTTGTCAGTTTTCCTAATGTGTTAGAAGTGGTTTCAACTTCAGAAAACTAAAAAATCTTATTTTAACTTTTATTTTAGGTTCGAGGGTACAAGCGCAGGTTTGTCATATAAATACATTCAAGTCACTGGGGTTTGTTGTTCATATTATTTCAACATCCAGGTATTAAGCCTAGCTCCCATTAGTTGTTTTTCCTGATTCTCTCCCTCCTCCCACCCTCCACCCTCATGTAGGCCCCAGTATCCATTGTTTGTTTGTGTCCATGAGCTCTCATCACTTAGCTCCCACTTATAAGTGAGATCACGTGGTATTTGGTCTTTTGTTCTTGCATTAGTTTGCTAAGGATAATGGCCTCCAGTGGGGCTCAGTGGTTCATGCCTGTAATCCCAGCACTTTGGGAGGCTGAGGCGGGCGGATCACCTGAGGTCAGGAGTTCGAGACCAGTCTCAACATGGAGAAACCCTGTCTCTACTAAAAATACAAAATTAGCCGGGCGTGGTGGTGCATGTCTGTAATCCCAGCTACTCAGGAGGCTGAGGTAGGAGAAATGTTTGAACCTGGGAGGCGGAGGGTGCAGTGAGCTGAGATCACGCCATTGCACTCTAGCCTGGGCAACAAGAGTGAAACTCTGTCTCAAAAAA
>NW_016805008.1:569053-574717 GCF_001698545.2 Rhinopithecus bieti
AAAAAAAAAAAAAAAAAAAAATGGCCTCCAGCTCCATCCATGTTCCCACAAAGGACATGCTCTCGTTCCTTTTGATGGCTGCTTAGAAATATATGGTGTATATATACCACGTTTTCTTTATCCAGTCTGTCATTGGGCATTTAGGTTGATTCCATGTCTTTGCTATTGTAAATAGTGCTGCAATGAACATTAATGTGCATGTATCTTTGTGGTAGAATGATTTATATTCCTTTGGGTATATTCCCAGTAATGGAATCGCTGGGTCGAATGGTGATTCTGCTTTTAGCTCTTTGAGGAATCTCCAGCCTGCTTTCCACAATGGTTGAACTAATTTACACTTTCACCAACAGTGTATAAGGGTTCCCTTTTCTCAGCAACCTTGCCAACGTCTGTTATTTTTTGACTTTTAGTAATAGCCATTCTGACTGGTGTGAGATGGTATCTCATTGTGGTTTTGAGTTGCATTTCTCTAATAATCAGTGATATTGAGCTTTTTTCATATGCCTATTGGCCACATGTATGTGTTCTTTGGAAAAATGCCTGTATATGTCCTTTGCCCACTTTATAATAGGGTTGTTTGTTTGTTTGTTTAAATTTAAGTTCCTTATAGATGCTGGATATTAGACCTTTATCAGATGTATAGTTTGCAAAAATTTTCTCCCATTCTGTAGGTTGTCTGTTTACTCTGTTGATAGTTTCTCTTGCTGTGCAGAAGCTCTTAAGTTTAATTAGATCCCATTTGTCAATTTTTGCTTTTGTTTTGATAGCTTTTGGTGTCTTCATCATGAAATCTTTGCCCGTTCCCATGTCCAGGATAGTATTGCCTAGGTTGTCTTCCAGGGTTTTTATAGTTTTGGGTTTTACATTTAAATCTTTAATCCATCTTGAATTGATTTTCGTATATGGTTTAAGAAAGGGGTTCAGTTTCGATCTTCTCCATATGGCTAGCCAGTTATCCCAGCACCGTTTATTGAATAGAGAGTATTTTTCCCATTGCTTATTTTTGTCAGCATTGTCAAAGATCTGATGGTTGTAGATGTTCATCTTTATTCCTGGGCTCTCTATTCTATTCCATTGGTCTATGTGTCTGTTTTTGTACCAGAACCATGCTATTTTGATTACTGCAGCCCTGCAGTACAGTTTGAAGTTGGGTAATGTGATGCCTCCAGCTTTGTTCTTCTTGCTTAGGATTGCCTTTGCTATTTGGGCTCTTTTTTGGTTCCATATAAATTCTAAAATAGTTTTTTTTCTAGTTTCAAAAAGAATGTCATTAGTAGTTTGATAGGAATAGCATTGAATCTATAAATTGCTTTGGGCTATATGGTCATTTTAATGATATTGATTCTTCCTATTCATGAGCATGGGATGTTTTTACACTTGTTTGTGATTTCTCTGATTTCTTTGAGCAGTGCTTTGTAATTCTCCTTGTAGAGATCTTTCACCTCCCTGCTTAGCTGTATTACTAGGTATTTTATTGTTTTTGTGGCAGTTGTGAATGGGATTGCCTTCCTGATTTGGCTCTCAGCTTGGCTGTTGTTGGTTTACAGGAATGCTAGTGATTTTCGCACACTGATTTTGTGTGCTAAAATTTTGCTGAAGTTGTTTATCAGCTGAAGGAGTTTTGGGGCCAATACTATGGGGTTTTCTAGATATAGGATCATGCAATCTGCAAACAGGGATAGTAATTTGACTTTCTCTCTTCCTATTTGGATGCCCTTTATTTCTTTCTTTTGACTGATTTTTTGGCCAGGACTTCCAACACTTTGTTGAACAGCAGTGTTAAGAAAGGGCATCCTTGTGTGTGCTGGCTTTCAAGGAGAATGCTTCCAGCTTTTGTCCATTCAGTATGATGTTGACTGTGAATCTGTCATAGATGGCTCTTATTATTTTGAGATATATTCCTTCAATACCTATTTTATTGAGAATTTTAACATGAAGGGATGTTGAATTTTATTAAAAGTCTTTTCTGCATCTATTGAGATAATCATGTAGTTTTTGTCTTATTTCTGTTTATGTGATGAATCACATTTATTGACTTGTGTATCTTGAACCAACCCTGCATCCCAGAGATGAAGCTTACTGGGTTGTGGCAGATTAGCTTTTCGATGTGCTGCTGGATTTGGTTTGCAAGTATTTTGTTGAGGATTTTTGCACCACTGTTCATCAAGGATATTGGCCTGAACTTTTCTTTTTTGTTGTTGTGTCTCTGTCAGGTTTTGGTATCAGGATGATGCTGGCCTCATAGAATGAAATGGGAGCAATAGTTTCAATAGGAATGGTACCAGCTCTTCTTTGCACATCTGGTAGAATTTAGCTGTGAATTCATTTGGTCCCAGACTTTTTTGGTGGGTAGGCTATTTATACTGATTCAATTCTGTAGCTTATTGTTGGTCTGTTCAGGGAGTTGATTTATTCCCAGTTCAGTTTTGGGAGGGTGTATGTGTCCAGTAATTTATTCACCTCTTCTAGAGGAGTTCGTAGCAGTTTCTGATGGTTGTTTTTATTTCTGTGGGGTCAATTGACACATTCCCTTTATCATTTCTAATTGTGTTTATTTGGATCTTTTCATCTTAATTAGTTTAGTTAGTGGCCTATTTTATTACTTAAAAACTCATGGATTCATTGATCTTTTGAATGGTTTTTCAAGTCTCAATTTCCTTTGGTTCAGTTCTGAATTTTATTTCTCATCTTCTGCTAGCTTTGGGGTTGATTGGTTTTGCTTCTCTAAAACCTTTTTTTTGTTGTTTGTTTTTTTTTTTGTTTTTTTTAAAGACGGGGTCTCACTCTGTCACCAGGCTAGAGCACAGTGGTACAATCTTGGCTTACTGCAAGTCAAGCGATTCTCCTGCCTCAGCCTCCTGAGTAGCTGGGAATACACGCATATGCCACCACTCCCGCTAATTTTTGTATTTTCAGTAGAGATGGTGTTTCACCATGTTGTCCAGGCTGGTCTCGATCTCTTGACCTCGTGATCCATCTGCCTCGGCCTCCCAAAGTGCTGGGTCCTTTTCTAATTCTTTCAGTTGTGAAGTCAGGTTGTTAATTCGAGATCTTTCTAACTTTTTGACATGAGTGTTTAGTGCTATGAATTTCTCTCTTAACACTACCTTGGCTGTGTTCCAGAGATTCTGGTATGTTTTATCTTTGTTCTCATTTGTTTCCAAGCACTTCTTGATTTCTGCCTTAATTTTATTATTTACTCAAAAGTCATTCAGGACCATGTTTAATTTCCAGGTAATTGCATGGTTTTGAGTGATTTTTTTAGTTTTGAGTTCTATTTCTATTGCGCTGTGGACTGAGAATGTGTTTAGTATGATTTCACTTCTTTTGCATTTGCTGAGGATTGTTTTATATCCAATTATATGGTCGATTTTAGAGTATGTGCCATGTGATAATGAGAAGAATGTATATCTGTTTTTGGTGGGGGTGGAGGTGAAGAGTTCTGTAGAGGTCTATCAGATCCATTTGGTCCAATGTCAAGTTCAGGTTCTGAATATCTTTGTTAATTTCCTGCCCTGATGAGCTGTCTAGCATTTTCAATGGAGTGTTAAAATCTCCCATTATGGTGTGGGAGTCTGCTTCTTTGTAGGTCTCTAAAAACTAGCTTTATGAATCTGGGTGCTCTCATGTTGGGTGCATATATATTTAAAACAGTTAGGTCTTCTTGTTGAATTGAACTTGTAATTAACCATTATGTAATGCACTTCTTCATCTTTTTCGATTTTTGTTGGTCTAAAGTCTGTTTTGTCTGAAATTAGGATTGCAACCTCTGCTTCTTTTCTAATTTCCAGTTGCTTGGTAGATTTTCCTCCATCCCTTTATTTTGAGTCTATGCTTCTCATCACTTGTGAGATGGGTCTCTTAAAGACAGCACACCATTGGGTCTTGCTTTTATATCCAGCTTTCCACTCTGTGCCTTTTAAGTGGGGCATATAGCTCACTTATATTCAAGGTTAGTATTTATATGTGTGGATTTGATCCTGTCATTGTGTTGTTAGCTGGTCATTATGCTGGCTTCTTTGCGTGGTTGCTGTCTAGTGTTACTGGTCTGTGTATTTACATGTGCTTTTGTATTAGCTGGTAGCAGTCTTTCCTTTCTATATTTAGTGCTACTTTCAAGATCTCTTATAAGGCAAGCCTGGTGATAATGAACTCCCTCAACATTTGCTTATCCGAAAAGGATCTTATTTCTCTTTCACTTAGGAAGCTGAGTCTGGCTGTATATGAAATTCATGGTTGAAGGTTTTTTTCTTTAAGAATATTGAATATAGGCCTCCCATCTTTTCTGGCTTGCAGGGTTTCAGCTGAGAGGCCCACTGTTAGCCTGAAGGGGTTCACTTTGTAGATGACTTGCCCTTTCTCTCTAGCTGCCTTTAACATTTTTTATTTCGTTTCAACCTTGGAAAATCTGATGACTATGTGTTTTGGGGATGATCTTCTTATGTAGAATCTTGCAGAGGTTCTCTGTATTTCCTGAATTTCACTTCTCTAGCTTCTCTAGCAAGGTTGGGAAAGTTTTCATGGACAATATCCTAAAATATGTTTCCCAAGTTGCTTGCTTTCTCCTCATCCCTTTCAGAGAGGCCAGTGATTCATAGATTTGGCCTCTTTACATAATCCCATACATCTCAGAGGTTTTGTTCATTTCTTTTCATTTTTTCTTCTTTATTTTTGTCTGACTGCCTTATTTCAGAGAGCCAGTCTTCAGGTTCTGAGATTCTTTCCTCAGCTTGGTTTATTCTGCTGTTAATACTTGTGATTGTATTATGAAAATCCTGTATTGTGTTATTCAGCTCCATTAGACCCATTAGGTTCCTTTTTATACCAGCTATTTCATCTTTCAGTTCCTGTACAATTTTATTGTGATTCTTAATTTCCTTGGATTAGGTTTTGACGTTCTCCTGAATCTCGATTATCTTCATTCCTCTTCACATTCTGAATTCTATTTCTGTCAGTTGAGCCAGCTCAGCCTGGTTAAGAACCCTTGTTGGAGAACTGGTGCAGTTGTTTGGAGGACATACGATACTCTGGCCATTTAAGCCACTGGAGTTCTTGTGTTGGTTCTTTCTCATCTCTGGGTGTGAGTGCTCCTTTAACTACAGCATCGATTGAGTATAGTCAATAAACTTCTTTGCTGGATGTTTTCACAGGGCCAAGGCTTTGAGCAGGGTCTTTATTTGCATCAAACTTCTTGTGTCTGGTTTCACAAGAGGGTATGTTTGCCAGGTATTTTTGGTGTTGAAGCTTTCAGTGATTCAGCTGTGATTCAGTAGGTGTGCTTAGGTATATTGGTCACTTGGTAGGCTCTTGCTTGGTCACGTGGCTCCCCTGTTTCCTCACAGTTGCAGCCATGCTTCCTCTCAATGCTCTGAAAGTGTGGGCTCCTCTCCCACTTGAGTGCTGGCTGTAGATTGAGGCTTGGCGCTTTTGGACTGCCCACCATAGCTCTGGGGCAATCTCAGGGTTTATGTTCCTTTCCCAACTTGGAGGTAGTAGAGGAAGGAACCTTAGTAGTGGTTGTGGTCAGGGGTCTTTTGTTTGTCTCCTGGAGGCTCCACCCCAGAGAGATGCAGTTTAGCAATCACTCAGTGCCATCATCCCAGAGTGGAGGGTCTGTGCTGTGGGTCCAAGCTGGGGTTCTCTGTCTGGTAACAAGTAGCGGGG
>NW_016805008.1:574904-608661 GCF_001698545.2 Rhinopithecus bieti
GGGGGGGGGGGGGGGCGGCGTGGGGGGGTGGCGGGGGTGGGGGTGGGGGGGGGGGGGGGGGGGCGGTGGGACCCATGGGAGACAAGCTGGCCTTCTCTCCTTGGGTTAACAGCAGTTTGGTTTGTTGCAGGTGTGGATAAAGCACTTAGGGTCGTTGCTCCTTTGTTAGTCTGAGGGTGGCAAGGGCAGTTCTGCTGCAGAGGCAGTGGCAGAGAGGCTTTTGGTTGTCCCTGGGGGCTCCATCTCTAAGAAACTCAGAGCGACTATTACTGGGGGGTGTTCAGCCAGTGGGGTAGGGTGGCTGCACTGCTGCTGTGAGCTTGGAATTCTGCTTGTTGGGGAGCAGGGGGTTGAAGGCTTACAGGGAGGAGAGGTTGGTCTCCTTTCCATATGGTGGCTGTGGGGTACTGTAAGTTCACGTGTAGTCCTCAGGCTCTTTGTTTCTTCCTCAGACCAAGGGCAGGAAGGATAGATTGTTACTGTAGCAGTGGCAGAAGGGCTGTTGTATGCCTCTTGGAGCCTCTCCCTGGGGAAACTCTGGGCCACTACCAGTGGGTCTGCTCAGCTATGGGTGGAGCAACTGTTCTTCATTCATGAGCCGGGGCCCCTGCCTGGTGAAGAGTGAGGGTGGTGGTCCCCAGGGAAGAGGAGTCTGGATTTCCCTCCATATGGCGGCTGTGGTGTGCTGGAGGTGCCAGCGTAATGACTAGGCCCTCTGTTCCTTCCCAGTCCAAGGGCTATGAAGGCTGAGCCACTGCACCTGTAGTGGTGGAGGGGTTGTGGGTTGACTCTGTGATTTCCTCCTTGAAGAAATGCTGGGCTGTCTTTGATTGTGGTGATGAGGCAAGGGTTGGGTGGTTGTGCTGCAGTCCCATGTCAGGCAGCACTGCCTAATGAGGAGAAGTGAGGACCAGAATCTGTGTGGAGAATAGTCTGGCCACTTTTCTGTAAGGGGGTTGCTCTTTGTTGGGGGTCCAGACCAGTCCCTGGTCCTCACAGACTCTCCCAAGCCTGGAGACAGCAAGGACAAGGGCTGCAAGACAGTGAAGATGGCAACACTCCCCTGCCCCAGCCACTGGGAGCTCTGTCGAGGCAGTTGCAGAGCTGCTACTGGCTTCATAGCCCCAGCAGGGTGTGGGTAGAGGTCCAGGCCTGGAGGACCTGCACGGTGAGGAGATATGGGAACAGGTCACTTTTCTGTAGGGCTGCAACTGGGGGTTTGCTTTAGTCCCTAGTCACCTTGGGTTTTCCAATACCTGAAGGTATCAACAGTGGAGGATGCAAAACAGCAAAGATGGTGGCCTGCCCCTCCCTCCGAAATCCCTGTGCCGGGGAGGTATGGACCTGTTGCCTGCCCTAAGGCACCTGTATAAGGTGTTTGGAGACCCTAGTCGGGAGGTCCCGCCCAGTCAGGAGGAACGGGATCAGGGATCTGCTTAAAACAGCAGTCTGGCCATATTTTCACAGAGTAGCTGTGCTGTAATGGGGGTTTAAAAAATCTTATGTTAGAGATTTATACTTTAATATGAGAATAAAGAAGTATTATGAGATGCTCCCCTATTTGTGTTTTCATTTATTAGTATTCTCTATGATATGCCAAGTGATAGTTTACAAAATGTGGCACCTATAAATATACTTTAATTACTCATTCAGTTCAATCACTTAGTCAAGAAATACCTATTGAGTAAATACTGAGCTGTTCTAAATTCTGGAGATATCATTGTATGAAATAGACAAGGTCTCTGTTCTCTTGGAGCTTATTCTAATTATTGTCTTAAAATAAATAGATAAAAGTAGAAACATGATGTACTGGATGGCATAGTGCACTGTTCAGATACCTCTGTCAGGACACAGGCAATCACTTGTGAGTTTCTGGGAGTGCTGGCTGCTGGTATTTCATAGGTACATCTCTCTTCTGGAATTGCTTTCTGTCAAAGGAACATACTTCATCCAAGGTTACAAGTTTTCTCCTAGGGTAGCCTGTGCCTGATGACTGTTTAACGTGAAGTATGAAGATGTGTTCCTCTTGCATCAATTTATAGATAATTTTGAAGGGCTGTTTTAGTTCTAGAGAGCCCCAAAGGATTACCTAAGACTCTGTTATAATTTTATCACTATAGGATTTTTCTCCCTGTTCAATTGTCTCCTGTACTTAAAGGTGTTGTTTCTGGGGAAGCTCCCCAATAAACATCATGCACACAAACCTCCCACACAGATCTGATTCTGGGAAACTCAACCTAAGCTGGTGTGTCCTAGGAAGCAGATTCTAAACAAAACTTTTGAGCTGAATCATCTGCTAAAATGTGAAAAAAGCTAAGGTCAGTGCAAGAATTTAATTATAAGTGTAGTGGAACCTCAGAGAAGGTTGAACTGTTAACTCCAGCAGCTCTGCAACATTAGAAAAAAGGCTTCATTTAAAAAGTGGGACCCTTGGATTAGGATGGGGACATCTGGGTCAATAACATTTGAGAACCTGTAAACCCAAATATAGCTGAACCCTATGGGCCAGCAAATGTGTCTCACTCCTCCCTGTTAAAGGTTAGCCTGCCCCTTTAGCTTGTATTTGATGCAATGATCTATTCTTGAAGAAAAACACATCACATCCTCAGGATCTATCCCCACCTACCTCCTAGCCACTAGACCTCTAGTTAGGGTCAAATATCAGGATAACCTGAAAATGTTCTGGGTTTGCTAAGGAAAGGAGAGGAACTGTACACTAAAAGTATATAGGGTTATCCAACAGAACTGGCATGAGGCAGGAGAGTATATATAGAACACGAACATGACAGGTGGTTTAAGGGATGCAGCATAAAAATGAACAAGGGAGTTTTTTTTTTTTTAATACAGGAGTACCTTCCTATAACACAAAATTTAACACCCTAACAAAGACCAAAGGACATGCTACTAATTTGGCAGTTGGAGGAAATCAATGGCCCACATTACATGCAGTATAAATGCCAGATCTTTTGGGGAGGACAGTGGAGAAAGAAATCAAAAGGCTCAGAGAAGACAGTATGCAAGAGTGAATATACTTCTCAAAGCCTAACAATTCACCAGCCAGCTCTGTTCTATAGGAGGACCCAGAGAACACTCCATTTACCAAAGAAATGAGAAATGTGCTGGTGAGAAGGGCATCTGCATCACTGAAAAGCTCAGTTATGGTTCTTCTTCTTGAGTCATGGCTAACAGCAGGAGATGCTATTAGAAAACCCGGCCCTGAGTGTCAATGGAGATTACATAATCATGAAATAACAGAGTCCAGATGGTACCATTTCAATGACAGGAGCAAGGTGGGAATAGTTGGTGAAATGAATAACAAAGTTGGAAGGACAGCCAAGAGGGCCTGATTTGCAGGGCTCTATGGAGATGCCATAAAAAACATGGCATTTAAAGGTGCAGGATAAATGGGCAACCAACAAGACATTGCTATATATAATTATTGACATCTCTATAATCAAAGACAATCAAGAGTGCATTAGCAGAAAAACGGGGTCAGTCACTCCAACAAAAACTCCCAATCCTTTCCCTAGTTTCCAGACCTGAGCTAATTCTTAGACCTGAAGCCCATTGATTGAAAGATAAGTTGGGTTCCTATTAAGTAGGATCACAGCAAATATCTACCATAATGACCCAGCCACAACAGTAAAGATTTTAGGGGCCAAGTCTGAGGAGCAAGATTCTAAAGAATAAAGCTTGAGGCACACCAGAACATCCATTTAAAAGCAAAGGACACATTACTGCATGTCACCACTTCCGCACTAGGAAGGAAGCATAGAGCTTGCTACGTGTCTCTGGGATCTGGAGCAGCATTTTCCACACTTGGAAATACAGCTCTAACCCATTCACCAGGCAAAGAGGAAGGCTACCAGCTTTGAGCGGGACTTAGAGTGGGAAAGCATCTGCAGCAGGTCCAGACTGCAGTGCAATCACACTGGCGTCTTGGGCCATATGATCTAGCAGAGTCTAGGTTACTAAAGGTATCTGTGCTGTGAAAAGATAACACGTGGAATTTAGGGAAGCCACGGTAGAAGAATCATAACAGAGAGCTCCTACAGTCTGCAGCAAGACCATGCCATCCGCAGCAAACAAGTATACACCATTTGAGAAACATGTTGGTGTTCCCTGGTTTACTAGAGCTACTGAACCCCGGTAGTGAAAAGGCTTCCGACCATAGGACATCAAGTGACCGTGGGTGAGAGCTGACCATCACGAGGTGCATCCTGTCAGATTCGTCACATCACAAGGTAAGGTGGCACAGCTGCAGTTCACTGTGGGGTGAGAATAGGATCAGTTATAATCAGTCGTGAACAGGGCCAGAGGGCATTAAAAAATACACCGTGCCAGTGTACTGCCCAGATTTCCATGCCATTTGCCACTATTGCATTAACAACACTTTCCCAGTTCACACCTGCGCCAACTCATAAGCGCTGGGGATCCCTTCTGACCAACAATAAAGGGGAAGAACAGCGTCGCTTCACTGGTGGAGGTCTCAAAAGTGCATGCAAGCTGAGAATGGACTGCTGTTATACCACAGTCCACTCAAGGGTGAGCCAGGGTATTAGCTTCCTAGGGCTTTCATAATAAACATCATGAGCCAAGGGGCTTAAAACAGCAGAAATTTATTCTCTCACATTTCTGGAAGCTAGAAGTCCTAAGGTAAGACGTTGGAAGGGCTATGATCTCTCCAAGGGCTCTAGGGAAGAATGCTTCCTTGCCACTTCTAGCTTCTGGTAGTGGTTGGCAATTCTTGGCCTTCCTTGGCTTGTGGCTGCATAACTCCAATGTCTGCCTCCACCACATGGCCTTATTTCCCTTTCTCTGTGTCTCCAAAATTTCTATTTGTAAGAAGCTTTGGGCCGGGCGTGGTGGCTCATGCCTGTAATCCCAGCACTTTGGGAGGCCGAGGTGGGCGGATCACAATGTCATGAGATCGAGACCGTCCTGGCTAATATGGTGAAACCCTGTCTCTACTAAAAAACACAAAAATAAAATAAAAAAGCTTTGACACTGGAATTAGGGCTACTCTTATCCAGTATGAACTCATATTAATAATTGTATCTGCAAAGGCCCTATTTCCAAATAAGATCACATTCATAGGTACCAAGGGTAAGGATTTCAACATATCATTTAGGGTATACACTTCAACCCACAGTGCCTTGAAAGATAGAAGTGAGAGAAAAATCCTCCCACTGGGGATAGCTTTAAACAGTGCACTTGGTCATCTAGGTAGGGTGTAGAAGGAGAAGTGGCTTAATCCAGGTATATACATAGACTCATATGCAAGGTGAATGATTTGGCTAGTTGGACAGGGGTCTGGAAGATCAGAGACAAAAACATATGGGGAAAAGACATGGGAATGGAGCATGGTAGTAGCTCAATGAGGATTACAAAGACTCAGCCCCTTCGTCTCACTTTAGCAACAATTTTAAATGGCCAACCTCGTTGCAAATTATAGATATACAAAGGGATTTGGAGAGAAGAGGACTGATTTGGGATGTTACAGGAGTTCAGCATAGAGGGCTCGCTAGCACCCAGCACCTGAATGAGTGCTAGGCATGGTAAAAGTCCTTGATAAATGTAAAGGGTGAATAAATGACTGCTAAGTTTTGGCTCCTGCTACTGACTACATTGTGGTGCCATTTATTGAACTGGGGAAGACTGAGGGAGAAATTGCTTTGGTGAGGTGACAGAGCAATCAAGACAGTTTTTCCCATGCTGAAGCTTTCTTTCTGCAGGCTTTCTCTTGTGCCTCAAGAGCTGCTGGCCACAAGCATGAACAAATTAAAATACTGGGGATACACCCCTCAACCCATGGAAGGAGTATGTGATAGCTGGTGGATGAATGCCTCCGCCTCTCCCTCCCTGCTGGTGGAATAATTCTGGGGCATGGTTCAACTTTCTCAGAGAATCCTCAGTGAGAATGAGCTCCATTTGAACACAGTGGTGGCCAGCTTAACAAAGCCTTTACTGGCTTTTTAATTACCCCACCTCTCTTTCACTCACTTCCTCACTTGTGTTTCCTGAAATCCTCTTCCAAATAAATGCTCGCCTTGGGCTTGTAGAGGATACACAAACTAAGGCAAACAATAATGATGAGAATGTCAGGCCTTGGGTCTACAGATCATCTTTGTCTAAAGTTCTCTCCCTTGTCTCTCCATCCAAGTTCTTAACATTCTTTAAAACTCAGTTCAAATCTCACTCTTCATGTAACACCTCTAATCTCAAGTGGCCCCTTAGTGCTAAGTAGCAATTCTAATTTCTCTAATCCACTTTTTTGCCTGCTCCTAGACAACTATTTCATAACTTTACCTCTTTCTCAAAACCTCAGAACTCTATTCAGCCACCGATTTGGATTGTTATGACTATTTGTTTGTGACTAGAGTCCATTTTGGCTGGAACTGGTTTGAACTGCAACACCATGTTCCTTATCCTCGATTTCTCTTGTTGAATTTACTTCCTCTGTTGTGAAGAAATGAGAATTAATCTGAATAGAATTCCTATACCCTCCCAACATAACATCTACCCACTTCCTGCATCTGGACCCATAACTCTGCTCTCTCCCCGCAACTCCATTAATATAAATGAACTGTCTTTGCTTCTGTGCAAAGCCACCTACTTCCCTTGGGCCCTGGTCGCCATCCTTTCTCTACTATTCAGGACATCGCTCTAGCAATTGTCCCTTTTGTTTCTCCATCATCAAATTTTCCTTCTCTACTACATAATTCCCTCTAAATACTTTTTAGAGGGAATAAAACATGCTTATTTCTCACGATTTAAAAACAAAACAAAAAACGATCACATAACCCCATATTTCCCTCCAGTCACCACTCATTCCTCTGTTTCCCTTTTTTCAAAACTCTTGGAGAGTTGTATGTGTTTGCTATCTTTCATTACCTCTCCCTTCATTCTAAATGGTTTGCACTTTACAGAAGTTTTTATTTTCACTGTTAAACCAAAGCAGTTCCTACCAGGAACACAAACAACCTTTATGAAGCTAAATTCAATGGTTGATCCTCAGTCCTCCGCTACTGGGTCACATGACATGATTAACACTTTCTTCTGGACACATTTTTCTCATGTGGCCTCTGGATCATCTCTCCTCATTCACAGTTCTAGTCCTCTTTTGTTTGTTCCTCCCAATGTCTCCGATCTCTAAGTAGAGTGTCTTATACCCTAACTTTGCTCTTCTCATTTATATATCTGTTCCTTATCTTCTCTTTTCTTCTTTCCCCATTTTTTTCCTATCTGTCCCATCTTATCTGTTTTTGTGATCTTAAATGCTTTCTTTATGGAGATGAGACTCCCAAATTTGGATCTGCAATCTGGATCTCTTTCCTCAATTCCAGAATCATACATCCAACTGCTTAAATGTCATCTTCCCCTTGCTTTCAAATGACTTCACATTTATTAAAGTCCAACTATGAACTTCTGCTTTACACTAAAGACCTGCTCCTCCTCTTTTCTGTCTCAATAAATTTCAACCAATCCATTAGCAAATGCTATCAGCTCTACCTTCAAAAAAATATATAAAAACAACAACAACAGTGTGTGCCTCCTCCTCACCACTTCCACTGCTATGTCTATACTTTCACCCACCACTGGATGTTTGCACTGACTTTTTACAGGTCTCACTGCCTCTGCCCTTCACTCCTGGCAGCCTATACTCAATATATCCAGGGCCAGCATCATAGGCATGTGACCCATGCAGTCACACAGGGCCCCTCACTCACAAGGACCCAGTGCTCGGTTTAATGCTGTGCTGTTGCCATCTTGAAATTCTTGATAATTTTTGAACAAATAGCCTCACACTTTCATTTCTCACCAGGTCCTTCAAACTGTAGCCAGTCCTGAATGCACCCAACTGGGTCTTTTAAATCATAAACCAGATCATATCATGTCTCTGCTCAAGACACTACAAAGGCTTCCTACCTCATTCAGAATAAAAGGCAAAAGCCCTACAATGGCCTCCAGGGACACATGTGACACCTCTCCCCACCTCTCACCTCTCTGATCTCATCTTCTATCACTCTGCCTTTTGCACATTCCTTGATGTTTCTCAAACACACTAAGAACACTTTCAACCTTAGGGCCCTTGCATAGCTTTTTCTTCTGACTGCTGCACTCTTACTTGAACATTGCATGACTTGCTCTCATGTTTTCTTCAAGCCAAATTATAAGTGAAGCCTTCTCAGATTACTCTAAATAAAATAGAAATCAACATCAACCCCCTGGCACTCTGGTGCTTTCTACCCACTTTATCCTGCTTTATTTATTTATTTATGACAGGGTCTCACTGTCACCCAGGCTGGAGTACAGTGGTGCGATCATGGCTCACTGCAGTCTCAAACTCCTGGGCTCAAGCAATCCTCCCACCTCAGCTTCCCAAGTAGCTGGGACAATAGGCATGAATCACCACGCCTGGCTATTTTTGTTGTTGTTGTTGAGGTAGGGTCTTACTATGTTGCCCAGGCTGGTCTCAAACTCCTGAGTTCAGGCAATCCTCCCACCTCAGCCTCCGAAAGTGCTGGGATTACAGCATGAACCACCCACCCACATGCCCAGCTCACCTGCTTTATTTTTTACCTTATACCTATCACAAGCTGACATTCATTCTTACTTAATTACTTATATATAGCCTGTATGCCTCTGCAAATCTAAAATGTAAGCTTCCCAACCTCAGGGATATTGCACTGTTCTTTGTGATATTTCTCTCACCTGGGGCACTGCATACCACATAGTATTTGTTGAATGAATGAATGAATGAATGAATGTACACATCATATTGAGAGGCAGGCAGCATTGCTTCCATGCCCATGTTGTGTATACAATTCAGGTAAGCTAATGGCAGTGAAACTGATGTCACTTCTCAAGTATCTTGAAAGTATCAGAGAGAAAGTGTTTCAAAAGAGCAAAGGAGTGACTCTAGTCCAACTGAAGACACAGCCATTCATGTGACAATTGTCTTCTATTTCTTTGAGAGCTGCTGTACTGCTGCCTCATAAACATCTTTAACTTTTCTACTGTTACTTAATGTTTTTACACATTGAAATATGATTTCCTCAACCCCAAGGCTCTCCCTGTAGATAGAAAATTCTCCCTTATGACCCAGAAGAGCACACTCTGGGTCTACCCACTCTGTCAATGTGGGATGATTCGTTGGTTGTCAACACCACAAGACTCTCCTCATCTGATGGATGTAGACGTACCAGAGTTTCAAACTTTCAGAGGAAGAGCCAGAAATGTTCATTGAGAATACATTTGTGCTGTTGAGTTAAAGCTCTCTGCAATGGATGCATTGCTGGTGCTCTGCTCAGTTCCTCTTTACCTGCTTCTGCACTCATACTGTGATGGGAGCTGTGAGTACTGATGGATGCCCCCTTCTCCTGAGAATTGCTCTTGGCCAGTGCTAGCACAGGAAGCTCTACCTCTTTCCCTTCTCATCAAACCCTGGGCCAAGGACTAATCGACCCAGGTAGGGCAACCCCATGCCTTGGGATGGTATTAACCCTGTGGTGCAATTTGTGCTCCAGTGCTTCCCCACGGGTGAGACGGAAGCACGTGTCCTGTTGTGTCCACAGCTACACTCAGCCTTTTGTGCTCACTCAATCCCCATTTTGGGCTGTCTTCAGAAACTAAACCGAAGGCACTATCCAAAGATTACTTGTGTATTTCTTGTAGAAGCCCCCGCTCCACCCACACACATATACATTCTTTAAATAGATTCCTATGACCTACCAGATGAAGTCCAGGCTTCCTATCTGGACATTAGGTCTTTGCACGGTCAGTCAGGTCTCTGTCTTTCAAGATTTATTTTTCACTATCATACACCATATTAACTTACTCGGGGCTGACTATTTTACATTCTCTCCCAGCCCTGCACATTCTTTGCAAAGGCCTCCCCTGCCTTGCCTGAATGATGAACACTCTATTCCTTATTCAAGACTCTAATATCACTTCCTCTGTGAAGGCTCCTCAGATTCCTCTAGGCTCAGTAGGTGCCACTCCTCAGTTCCCTACAGCATATGGTGTCAATGACAACAGTGATATGCTTGTCTGATTCCTCCACTTAACTGTGAACTTTTTGCTGTTGTTAATAAAGATGTTTATTTTGCATTTTATACAGAACAGCCTGAAGTCTGCATCATGACTTGATGGTTACCCAGGGATTTATGAGGGATTTACGTGTGTCCAACTGAACACCGTGGTTCTGGGATTGGGGATCCACACAAACAAAGGCAGGAGTTTGGAGGGAAGAAGGGGGCACAGCAGGAGTGTATCTCAAGCCTACCTCAAAGGCAGCAGAGCATTCCGGGTTGCTGAAAACTTGTGCAAAGGGGGCCTCTGAAACAAACATTGTACTGTGAGCTCTTGGGGAAGGTACAGGAAAAGGATGTTGATAAACAAGGGGGCATTTTCTTGAGGCAGCAGATGAGGAGGGAGGCTTACTATTTTTAATGCCCTCAGCCCCAGGACATGATAATCAGAGGAGATCATGTCCAATCCTGAATCAGTTCCCTGTTCAAAAAGAGGTGCTAATACCCCAGGGACCAGACTCTGAAAATACCATGCTGGTCATTCCTGAGTCCCTGTTCTATGCCCCACAACATAGTAGAAGGGTAAGGGAAAGTCAGAGGGTAGTGGCTTGTGTTCTGTGGAAGTATAAAACCTTAGTTCATATTAAGCACTGACAAAACCCAATCACTGGGACCACAGATCTCTTGAGAGGTTTCTAGTAGAGACCAAGAGTAGGAGGTCCGGAACATCCTCAGCTTGGGATACAACAGGTATGGAAAGTCTGGGAGGAGGTGAGTATTAAAGTAATGGGAAACAGAACACTCCCAGGCCTTAATTTTAATTGGACAGTTTTAAAAATCGAAATAGAATCTAACGTTGGGTGCCAGTCACCACAAATGCCATGCCTTTATGGTCACTTGGTATCTTAAAAATTTGCCAAAGCATGCCTGTCTGGCTAACCAAAAGGTCTTTCTAGGAGGTGTTTGTATGCACAAGAGAGTGCCAAGGGGCTTGGTACTGCTGACTATCCAATGTGATTCCTATGGAAACAGAAGGGGCAGAGTCTTGGTTAGCTGGCTTGTTGAGGGTTGACAGAGAAGAAGCAAAAGCTCCAAAGTGACTGTAGATTCTCTGCAACTGGCTTTGATCCAGAGAAAGAGGAGCCACATTCTCACTCTAGAGACAGAGAGGGACCAAACCTAAACCACAGCACATGCATTAGTTCTGGTCATCCTACAGTTGATGGGCAACTCATACCAGGCAGGGGGAGGGTACTGGTTAGGGAAGAAGGGATCATTTTTCATTTTTTAAACTCTGAATTAATATTTTAACCTCAAACATATTATCAGTGCCTCAGATATAATTTAATCTTAAGTCTTTAAAGGCCCCCTGAAACAACAATATACATTTTTTAAGGCTTCCTCACTTTCTGATAGTCAGTTTCCCCCAGTATCCAGTTTTATCCTGACATAGAGTCCACAGACTTCATCAGACCACCTGTGCTCATGGATTTGGGTCTTTCTAGAGGAAAGCCTCGGGCTCAGCTCCATATGAGCTGTGCCAGTACACCCAATGCCTGTGATGCCCCAAACAGGACCGCATAGCAATGTATCTCCGTCATGCTATAGTACTGGAGAGCACCCCACCATGAGCGTCTACTTTGGGCCCAGGATTCTTGGCCTTACCCTAATCTCAGAGGATATTGGGCACAATCTTGTACAGCTGAGCAACCAACTTAAACATGGGATCATTATGCGGTGTTTCAGAGCAAACTCTTGCTGACAGGTACATTGTGGCTCAGTCTTCCTTAACACTGCAAGGCCATAGCCTGGAACAACCCATCTCGAGTTGAAAGTAGTCTCGTAATTTCTCATCTGACACATCCTTGCCAACTTCCTTCTGTAGTTGTGTTAGCCAGAAAAGCACTTCCTGATTTGCCGGTCCATATAGAGGACCTGCCAGCCCGTTCATGGCTGCTGCAAAGGACAGGGAAGGGTCTGAAAGGGCACTGCCCGCCAAGTGGCTGCTATAAGCACTTACATTGCTGTGCTCATGGTCCCTGTGGATGGTAAGCTACAGGTGCATGAGCTCAGTGAACTGAGCATCAGTATAGCCTAACATGTTGGTGAAACTGTGGGACCAGTCCAGCTTAGAGTAGTGACCCCCAATACCGCTGCCCTCTCAGTAGAGATTTCGGTAGACCTTTTCTGCAACACAAGGTAGCTTTGTGATTAGATATACATGGTCTTCATAAATCAACTCCCAGTCCTTGGTTTGGCTGGCACCCTCTGGATGTGCTCAGGGAAAGTTGTTTAGGGCTGCCATGGCTTCACTGAGCTCAAACATGGGTATAGATTGGTGGGAACGTTGTCCAGCATGGTGACCACATGGGAAGGTAGAGCTGCCCTCTTTGCCCACTATCTCTCTCCTAAGCCTCCCGAGGAGCTGGGACTACACTTATGTACCATCAATCACGTTTGGCTAATTTTTATAGAGATGGGGTTTCACCATGTTGCCCAGGCTGGTCTTGAACTCTTGGGCTCAAGTGATCCACCTGCCCCAGCCTCCCAAAATGCTGGGATTATAGGCATGAGTCACCTGGCCCAGCCAACAGTTTATATCTTTTTTTTTTTTTTTTTTTTTTTTTTTTTTTTTTGAGATGGAGTCTTGTTCTGTTGCCCAGGCTGGAGTGCAATGGCATGATCTCAGCTCACTGCAATCTCCACCTCCCGGAATCAAGCAATTCTCCTGCCTCAGCCTCCTGAGTAACTGGGATTACAGGCGCAAGCCACCACGTCTGGCTAATTTTTGTATTTTTAGTAGACAGAGCCAAGATACCTGTTCCTCTCTTGGGGTCTGTCCAGTTACCAGCAGCCAAAATAAGTCCCCTGGGTAGGGGTCCTTCCCCACCCTTAGCCTTGGGTAGCAGTTTTTGGTATTCAGGGATACTAAAGCCTTGGAAACAGAAACCCTCATGAGGATCAAGAACGGATGTTTTATACACCAGTCCCTTAATGCCTTTCATGCCGCCATACATTGTGTCTGCAGCGATTTGCCCCACCACCTTCTTGCCATGTCGCTGCCTGAAGGTCTTCATTCTGGCCTGCTCCTTAAGTATCAGGTCAGCCAATAAGTCTTTCAAATTCTTGGAGGAAGCACTGGCATGCCAGGCAGCAAGAACAAGACAAGATGCACTGTTGCTTCCCAAGAGCCTGGCAGCCGCACTGGGTAAAACCATGATGAGTGACCTCTGTGATCTGGTGGAGAGGGAAGAAGGGGAGAGAGCTGCAGCAGGAACAGGAACCACCACCATGGCACCAGAGACCGCAATGGGTGGACAAGGTTGAAAGGAGGCAGTTGAGGGAACGTGTAGATGAACCCGCAGCAGGTGCCCAGCTGGGGTTCCTCAGCAAGGCCCTGCCCACTGCCAACTATGAACTTATTAAAAGTGACTTTCCAATAGTTCTTAGCAGCATGTAGAGTAGAAGATAGAACAATGTATACCTTCAGAATGCACAGAGCCAATGTATTTTTGGATTACAAATAAAACAATTTAAGACCTATTGCTTCTGACAATGATTTGCAAATTGAGAAAATTCTGGAAAAATAGACATCCAACAAGTTAATAGTGATTATACCTAATGGCAGGGTTACTGGTGGGGTTTTGTTTATTTGTATGTTCTTATTTGTTTCTTGTTTCTTATGTCAGCAAGTTTTGAATAGCATATGCAAAATGATGATCCCAATAATAAAAAATATTGTGTTTATTCATAAGAGTTAATGTTCATAGAAAGAGAGATGAGAATGTTTTTGGACAGATTAGGATTTAAACAAAAATGTTAAACAGAATACAAAATATGTTTTTTCTCCTGTTGTCTAGCTTTTGTGCAGTGAACACATGTTGCTTTTATAATAAGAAATATACATTTTAAGTTTCAAAATTACTTAGAAAGATTTTGTAAACAATCTAAAAGAAAATAAATGTGTTTGGTAAATCCACTTCTGGGTTTACAGTAGTGTTGAATAGCCCAGCCAAACAACACATGACCTGAATCGAATACAAGTTTACTTGACTTACTCACTTATTCCAGAAGGGTGACCACATTCTTTTGTGTTACTACATGTCATCAGTGCCTGTAAGAGACAGAAGTCTTTGAATGGTGTTAAGGTTTTTCATTGGTTTTCTTGTATTCTTAACATTTTATGGTCAAGGTCCTTTGATGTGGGTTCATCCCATAATACTTGTGATGAATGAAAATACATGAACATGGAAGGAAAAACAGGAATGAATTGAGAAAACCACATCATTCCAGGTAGTCTGTCTCTCCAAAAAAAAAAATCACCAAACTAAACCACATGGTATTAAAATTCATTCCTAAATGCTCAGCACAAATAAACTTCTGAGTCTTTTTTCTTGGAGAGGAAACTAATGAAAGTGATGACAATATTTAAGATGAGATCTTAGCTTTACATATTCTATGTTGAGAAGTCTTTCCTTTAAATATTAATTTGTCCGAACAGTTTTCACCTTTTCCTCTCTATAAAATATTATTTAGGCCAGGCGTGGTGGCTCACGCCTATAATCCCAGCACTTTGGGAGGCCGAGGCAGGTGTATCACTTGAGGTCAGGAGCTTGAGACCAGCCTGGCCAACATGGCAAAACCCCGTCTCTACTAAATATATTTTAAAAAAATTAGCTGGGCATGGTGGCACATGCCTGCAATCTCAGGTACTTGGGAGGCTGAGGCACGAAAATTGCTTGAACCCAGGGGGCGGAGGTTGCAGTGAGCCAAGATTATGCCACTGCACTCCAGCCTGGGAGACAGAGCAAGACTCTGTCTCAAAAATAAATAAATAAATGCATACATATTATTTAATTACCAGTTCATGATTTAAGGGATACAATACTGTGTTTTCATTTTTGGGATCATAATTTTATATATTGTTACTCAAGTTCACTAATAATTTAGAGATTTTCTGCACGTTTTAAGGGATAATATGATAGGAAGGGTGAGCTACATGTTTTGATTCCATAATTTTAAAAAATTTGTTTGGTAAGGCATACTCAAATGAACTGTAATGACACCTTATTTCCGCAGTGCCTTTCATCTGAAGATCTCAAAACATCCAACATTTTGAACACATTATTAAACTATTCTCACTGTGACAAAAGTACTATATTTTAGAAATATTTAAATTTTTCCATTCTTTATCCTCCCTGGATTTGTTGATGCCTTTGGAATTTTCAAAGAAAATGTTGTTCATATTTAATAAGCAATTTGGAAAATATTTTATAATGTAACTTAGTTTCTATAGTAGCACACAAAGTATATGGGGGGATATTCTTAGCTCAACCAGCATAACAAAAAAAAAAAAAAAAAAGAAAGAATTAAAACTACCTGTAATTCCAGCACTTTGGGAGGCCAAGGCAGGAGGATTGCTTGAGGCCAGGAGTTCGAGACCACCCTGGGATAACATAGCAAGATCTTGTCTCTACAAAAAAATAAAATAAAATAAAAATTAACTGGGTGTGGTGGAACATGCTTGTAGTCCTAGCTACTCAAGAGGCTGAGGTGGGAGGATTGCTTGAGCCCAGGAGTCTGAGGTTACAGTGAACTGTGATCATCAGGTCATTGGACTTCAACCTGGGTAGCAGAGAGAGACCCTGACTCTAAAATAAAAATAAAAATAAAAGTACCTGTAATATTTTGAATATCTATTATGCACCAGGCCCTATGCCAGGCATGCTACATTTGATATCTTAAAACCTCAGCCAGGCACAGTGGCTCATGCCTATAATCCCAGCACTTTGGGAGGCTGAGGTGGGTGGATCACGAGGTCAGGAGATCGAGACCATCCTGGCTAACATGGTGAAACCCCATCTCTACTAAAAATACGAACAATTAGCCAGGAGTGGTGGCGGGTGCCTGTAGTCCCAGCTACTCGGGAGGCTGAGGCAGGAGAATGGCGTGAACCCGGGAGGCGGAGCTTGCAGTGAGCCGAGATCGCCCCACTGCACTCCAGTCTGGGCAACAGAGCGAGACTCCATCCCCCCGCCCAAAAAAAAAAACAACCTCACAGAATCCTTCTGGACAGATATAATTATTTTCATACAGTGAAACTACTTAAGAGCTCTAAACTGAAAAACCTGGATTGGAATCCAGCTTTCTCTAGTGACATTTTCTTTTAACACCCTGATTGCTCCACAGTTAGATGAACATGGAGGAGAGAGTGGAAAAGGGTTTTATTCCAATTTTTCTTTGCCTCTTTCATTTATTGGTAATAAATGAATCATTCCAACTATTGGTAATCATTCCAACTATTGGTAATTTTTTAAAAAGTTAGATTCAGAAGCAAGAATTAAGAATAGTGATAGATTCTTCATGACAGTTTATGTTTTTTTTTTTTTTTTTTTTTATTGAGACAGGGTCTCACTCTGCCACTCAAGTTGGAGTGCAGTAGTGCAATCACAGCTCACTGCAGCCTCAACCTCCTGGACTCGAGTGATCCTCCTGCCTAAGCCTCCCGAGGAGCTGGGACTACACGCATGTACCATCACGTTTGGCTAATTTTATAGAGATGGGGTTTCACCATGTTGCCCAGGCTGGTCTTGAACTCTTGGGCTCAAGTGATCCACCTGCCCCAGCCTCCCAAAATGCTGGGATTACAGGCATGAGTCACCTGGCCCGGCCAACAGTTTATATCTTTTTTTTTTTTTTTGAGATGGAATCTTGCTCTGTTGCCCAGGCTGGAGTGCAATGGCACGATCTTGGCTCACTGAAATCTCCACCTCCCTGGATCAAGCAATTCTCCTGCCTCAGCCTCCTGAGTAACTGGGATTACAGGCACATGCCACCACGTCTGGCTAATTTTTGTATTTTTAGTAGAGACGGGTTTCACCATGTTGGTCAGGCTGGTCTTGAACTCCTGACCTCGTGATCCACCCACCTCGGCCNTCACAGCTCACTGCAGCCTCAACCTCCTGGACTCGAGTGATCCTCCTGCCTAAGCCTCCCGAGGAGCTGGGACTACACGCATGTACCATCACGTTTGGCTAATTTTTATAGAGATGGGGTTTCACCATGTTGCCCAGGCTGGTCTTGAACTCTTGGGCTCAAGTGATCCACCTGCCCCAGCCTCCCAAAATGCTGGGATTACAGGCATGAGTCACCTGGCCCGGCCAACAGTTTATATCTTTTTTTTTTTTTTTTTTTTTTTTGAGATGGAATCTTGCTCTGTTGCCCAGGCTGGAGTGCAATGGCACGATCTTGGCTCACTGAAATCTCCACCTCCCTGGATCAAGCAATTCTCCTGCCTCAGCCTCCTGAGTAACTGGGATTACAGGCACATGCCACCACGTCTGGCTAATTTTGTATTTTAGTAGAGACGGGTTTCACCATGTTGGTCAGGCTGGTCTTGAACTCCTGACCTCGTGATCCACCCACCTCGGCCTCCCAAAGTGCTGGGATTACAGGAGTGAGCCACCGTGCCCAGCCCAGTTTATATCTTCTATTGGCACAATGTGAGTGGTGAGATGATGTGAAGATAGTGGGTTTATTTAGGTGACTCATGGTCCTGAAGTTATAGGTTAGAGCAGCATTTCCCAAGCACACCCCATATACCACTGCTAGTCCTCGACACAACTTTAGGTTAACATTTGAACATTTTACTAGCTATATAGTTTTAACATTTTAACAGTTACTTTTTTTTTCTTTTTTTTTTTAAGACAGTGTCTTGCTTTGTCACCCAGGTTGGAGTACAATGGCAGGATCTCAGCTCACTGCAGCCCCAACTTCCCAGGTTCAAGTGATCCTCCCTCCTCAGCCTCCCAAGTAGCTGGGACCACAGGTGCATACCACCAAGCTTGGCTACTTTTTTTTTTTTTTTTTTTGTATTTTTTGTAGAGATGGTGTTTCACCATTTTGCCCAAGCTGGTCTCAATCTCCTGGGCTCAAGTGGCCCACCCACATTGGTGTCCCAAAGTGCTGGGGTTACAGGCATGAGCCACTGTGCCTAGCCAATATTTTTAACATCGATCAGGAAACAAACTAGCAGAATAAACATTATTTTTATTTTATTTTTTTTTTTGAGACAGAGTCTCGCTCTGTCGCCCAAGCTGGAGTGCAATGGCACGATCTCGGCTCAGTGCAAGCTCCACCTTCCGGGTTCACGTAACACTAACAGGTGATTCAGTCATTAATAAAGCTTTACAGCTATCAACACGAGTGCTCTTATTTGTTAGAAATCTCTTCTATTATGTCTAGGAATATTTTTAAACCTCTTAACCATAATTTTAAAATAGTGGCTTACACCTGTAATCCCAGCACTTTGGGAGGCTGAGGCAGGCAGGTGACTTGAGATCAAGAGTTCAAGACCAGCCTGGCCAATATGGTGAAACTCCATCTCTACAAAAAATAAAAAATAAAAAAAAAAATTAGCCAGGCATGGTGGCAGGCGTCTGTAATCCCAACTATTTGGGAGGCTGAGGCAGGAGACTTGCAGAGGACATAGTGAGCCGAGATTGTGCCACTGCACTCCTCCAGCCTGGAGGACAGAACGAGACTCCGTCTCAAAAAAAAAAAAAAAAAAAAAAAAACAGAAGGATCATTTTTTTTAAAAAAAAGAGTCCTTCAAAACCACAATGTTATACCATCTTATACCAGTCAGAATGGCTACTATTAAAAATTTAAAATAACAGATACTGGCGAGGTTGTATCATTTATAAATGGTATTACTTGCCGTAAGGCCAAAATACGTAATGCCATGGACTAAGTCTGGTTACTTATGCTGACCCATGAATGGATCAAAGTGTCAACAATTAAAATGTCTGCCTTGGAGGTAAGGATACTGTGAGTATACAAATGACCACTATATTTTCTCATATATTGAATTTTCAGTCTCATCATCATGTATTTCTTAGTGATATATCAATTCAGCACTTCTAGAAGTCAAATGTACATATATATTATCATGAACTACAAACCAGATTGGACTTTTTTAAATTTAACTTTTAAGTTCAGGGGTACACGTGGAAGTTTGTTATATAGGTAAACTTGTGTCATAGGGGGTTTGTTGTACAGATTATTTTGCAACCCAGGTATTAAGCCAAGTACCCATTAGTTATTTTTCCTGATCCTCTCTCTCCTCCCACTCTTCACCCTCCACCCTCCTATAGGCCCCAGTGTGTGTTGTTCTCCTCTCTGTGTCCCTGCATTCTTGTCATTTAGCTCCGACTTATAAGTGATAATATATGGTGTTTGGTTTTCTGTTCCTGTGTTAGTTTGCTAAATGTGGCCTCCAGCTCCATCCACATTCCTGCAAAGGACACGACTGTTCTTTCTGATGGCTGCATAGTATTCTATGGGGTATTTATACCACATTTTCTTTATCCAGTCTACCACTGATCAGCACTTAGGTTGATTCTATGTCTTTGCTATTGTGAATAGTGCTGCAATGAACATACACATGCATGTGTCTTTACAGCAGAACAATTTATATTCCTTTGGGGATATGCCCACTAATGAGATTGCTAGGTGAAATGGTATTTCTGTTTTCGGGCCTTTGAGGAATTTCCACACTGTCTTTTACAATGGTTGAATTAATTTACACTCCTACCAACAGTGTATAAGCATTCCTTTTTCTCTGCAACCTTGCCAGAATTTGTTATTTTTTGACTTTTTAATAATAGCAATTCTGACTGGTGTAAGCTGGTATTGCATTGTGGTTTTGAAGAACTCTTTTTTTTTAAAAAAAAAAAAAGGATTTTATTATGATTAAGAGGTTTAAAAACTTTCTGGACATAATAGAAGATATTTATAACAAATATGAGCGCTAGTGTTGATCGTGGCAAAACTTAATTAATGACTGAATCATCTGTTTATGTTATAAAATGCAAGCTTCAACAAAATAACAGTACACAAAATGACAAAATAGTTTGAAATTTGCAATTTAACTGCCAGCTGAGAGTGAACCTATTTCATTGTAGGTTGTGTCTCAAAAGACTGGTGTCATTTGACACACACAAAGAACATTATGAGAAACTTATTAAAATTTCTGAGGCAAAGTAGAAGAATATTCAGGCATCCTAGGAACTAACATTGCGTGTAATACGGATAAGAATACAAAAGCTGGAGAAACCTTCCCTATGTTGCTGTAAAATAATTGATGAAACACATATAATCCTACAGGAAAATAAATGCAAAAGCAGTGACTGGGGACAAAGCAAGCAAAATGACTGATAAGGTGCCTCTGTCAAATAAGAGTCTATTTTGGAATTGCAGCTACAAACAGAAAGTAAGTTAAGGATCAATTATTATTCAGAGAATCATAGTCAATAAAATTCTTTGAAAACTGATGAATCTACCAGTATTGTACAGTCAGAAAATCTTTGGTAATTGTCTGACATGATCTGAGTAAAGTGATATATAAAAAACTTTTCTCAGCCAAATTGTACATTTGAAGTAATATTTTTAAAATGTATTGATTATTTCAGGTAATCAACAGCAATGATAAGAAGTGATATTGAGGCAGGAAATAAGCTCTGCAGACAGGGAACCTAAAGAATTCCTAGAACTAAATTAAACTGAGAAACACCAACCTTCTAAACCCAAGTATTAATAAAGAACTTTGTAACTTCACTTCAGCTATGGCAGGAAACATCCTCTTCATTTGCATAGGACACACACCAAGTAAATAACTTTGTAACTTCACTTCATCTTCTTCATTTACATACACCAAGTAACCAATGGGAAATCTCTAAATGGTATTTAAACCCTAGACAATTCTGTAACCAGTGCTCTTGAGCCGCTTGCTCAAGCCGTCTCCCACCCTGTGGAATGCGCTTTTGTTTTCAATAAATCTCTGCTTTTGTTGCTTCATTCTTTCCTTGCTTTTTTTGTGTGTTTTGTCCAATTCTTTGTTCAAAATGCCAAGAACCTGGACACCTTCCACTGGTAACAGTATGAGCAGGAATTCCACTCTGAGGTATCTACCCACAAGACCTGGAAGTATGTCCACACAAAGATTTGTACTCAAATGTTCCTAGCAGCATTATTCATAATATTCTGAAATTGTAAACACTCCAACATCCATCGACCTGAGAATGGATAAATTAAATGTGATCCTCATACAATGAAATACTATTCAGCAAGAAAAAGGAACAAAATATTGGTATTTGCTACAAAATGGCTGAACCTCAAATACCTGAAAGAAACCAAATGCAAAAGATACACATTGTATGATTCCATTCATATGAAATGTTCAAGAAAAAGACAAATGTATAGAGACAGAGAGCAGATCAGAGGTTTGCTGGAAATAAAGGTGGGAAACAGGATTGATTTCAGATAGCCTAGAGAGAAGTTAAGGGGAGGGGGTAATGTAAATGTTCTAAAACTGTATTGTAGTGATGGTTCAAAAACTTAAAACTCTATAAATAAAGTTGCCCCAATGGAGTATCACAATCCCTAGCCAGCTCATTGACTCAACCATCTACCGAAGGAATGAGCAGGACCCCATGAGGAAGGAGTCGAGCGACACAACGGTAGTAATTAACCAGTTCTTCCCTAAAGGAATCTGATTATTTATTCAGGTAAGTGTCCATGGGAGAAGTGTAAAACCCAGATCTTATGATGGTTGTTGAATACAGAGTCTGAGTCAGCTCTTAATACCTGACACCAGCACTGAAATGTATAATGTGTGTGGATCAATGGTCCTCAAACTTCAACATTCATTGAATCACACAAAAAAAGAGCTTGTTAAAACAAATTCCTGAGCTCCTCGCCAACAAAGAGATTCTGGTTCAGCACAATTCTGAATTTCTAACAAGCTCCCAGGTGATGAAGACAATGAAGGTCCACAGATCACACTTTGGGAGGTGCTTGTCTATGTGATATCCATATGGGAAATTTCCATTTAACCCACTCATATTCAAGACAACTTCCCTCTTGAAAAGTTGCTTACAGGACATGCACATGAATCCTAAAATTACATAAAAATAAAAACATAACTCAGTAATGATATTCGCATCAATGTACAAAGAAATTACATCACTACCTGCATTTAGTCAAGGATAATAATTCCTTTCACTCCTTAAATTTGTCTCAATTTTTTAGTTCAATCATTAGAACTCATTTTGTCTTGTAATGAAGAAAGATTATCAATTGTTTCCAATGAAATAGATGAATAAACACAATGTATTAATTTTTATTAATAACTATTTTGATCCACTAGCAAAAGCATATGTTACATGGAAGACAGCTTGTTTAAATGAAACTGAGTCCCACAAAAAATATCCTACCATCTATCAAATCAAATAATCACAGATGTATTATGATGATGGTTAAGAACAAAAATAGGCAATGTTTTTCAAATGCTGAAATAAACTCTAATCTAAGCAAACAACACACTACAAAACTCTACCTAAAATGGGCAGGAGAATCTCACCACAACTGGACATTGCTTTTAAATATTGTCAAACAATTATATGTTGCCTTTGTTCCCTGCCTTCATTTTTATTGTATGAAACTTCATATTGATATCATCAATTACAATCCAACATTTCCTCTCAAGCACTGCCACTCAATAAAGTCAGGAATATGATCACATCATGGGTAATTGCTGAATTATTGTTTTTAAAATAACATCTGTATGTGTGTACTTTGAGCTGAAATATGTCAGCTCCATTGTCAGAAGTTGATACTATTATAGCATATTTCAGAAATGTAGCAGCTTTCAAAATAATTTTTAAAAGCATTTTACTTTTATCACAGGAACTTCAGAGCATGCATGTGAGCTTGACAAAGCTACTATGCTTCCCAATGCCATATCATTTTTCAACATACTGTTGTTGTTAGATTTACATCACTCAGAAGACTGGGGGGAGTACCTGTTTCTCTGGTCTTCTGTGTCCCTCTCTCTAGTAAACAAGATAATACCTGCCTCCTTGCTGAAATATTGTGAAGCTACAGGAGCTAACACTATCATAAATTTTCTGCCTAAAATTTTGTTTATAAATGTGCTAATACGTAGAGAAGCTTTTGAATACAACATCAGTGCTGCAGATTTCCATGAAAGCTCATTTTGGTACAACTCTAATTGGGCTGAGTGGGTGAGTGAGTCACTCTTTTCAGTGCATTCCTGGGTGGTCTTGGGATACTGGTGTAGACCAGAAGAAGCACTGCTGCCTAGAGAGTGTAGCCAACTCAACCATTCCCACCCACTCCCAGACTTGGCCTGACGTCCAAGAGACTGTTATAAGAAGTGAAGGCCCCATAGAAAGAAGCCATTTCTGAATATTTTCTTGTCTCCCAACATTTCCACAAACTAACAAAACAAGGAAGAAACTCTTGAGCATGTTGCTGTTCGTCCACTGTTCACGTAAGATATAAATACACGACTCTGTGAAACAGTGCCCACTGTTAGACGCCTTTTATACTTATTTTTGTTTTGTTTTTAAATAGGCAACTAATTGTATTATCCAGAAAACATAACTCCAATCCATTTGAGTGTCACTTTAACATTCCTGTCTCAGTAACAGAACAAGTAGGCAGAAAATGAGTACACATGTAGTAGAAGTGACCAACACCGTCAATCAAGTAGACCTAATAGACATTTTTGGAACATTTCACCTAAAAAGAGCAGAATACACTTTCTAGTCAGCTGTACAAAGGACCATTCACAGAGACAGGCCACATATAGGGCCAAGATAGGTCTCAATAAAATTAAAAAGATAGAAATCAGACAGAGCGTGTTCTTTGACAACAATGCAATTTTACAAGTCAGTCACAAAAAATATGTGGAAATCACCAAATATGTGGAAATTAACACAATTCTAAACAATCCATGGGTCAAAACAAAAATATTGCAGGGAAAATTAGAAAATATTTTGAACTGAGTGAAAATTGTATGTGCTGCCTATCCTTGATGGGACACGGTGTTCAAAGGAAAAAACATAGTTGCAACTGCTTTATATCAGCACGTAGATAGAATTAAAAAGCCAAAATTAATGGCCTATGCTTTTTGTTTTCAGAAAGAGAAAAAAGGAAAAGCAAAGGGAAAGAAATATATTTGAGTGAAAGGGTATTTCCTGAAGAACCTGGGTTATGCTCCCAAATTGAAGAAAGAACAACAGGAACGAGGGCCCCTGTAGGGACAGGGCCAGAAACAAGAATTCAAACATTGTCAGCCCTGTCTGCTTTCTCTCTCTCTGTTTGCCCTATTTTATTCATCACTGCATAATGCCACTGCTCTCAGTTTTTTCATGTGGCAGGGAACATCCCACATTTTCACAGCTCCTGAACACATAGAAAAGATACGTTTTCTCTCCCAGCTTCTGATTAGAACACCCTAGAGAAGGACGTGGGCCAACCTGCTCTAGACCCATGGCTGCCCCTGGCCAGGCCACAGCAACCACTCTGATTGGCTCAGTCTGGCTGGTTATCTACCCCTGTGACCAGGGCATTGGGTGTGTGATTATGGGATTGTCTGCCCCTGGCAAAACCACAGGGCACTTCCCCCAAAGAAGCAGAGTGGCAGGGTATAGAAACAGAACCACAATCATTTTGGCTTCAGAATAGCTCTCTTTGGTATCAGCCACAGGAAAGTTATTTTTCCCATTCATAAATGAGAAAACAGAATAAGACACAAATTAAGACACACACACACAGTGGAAATAGATGGAGTCAAATCATATTCATGACATTCAAACAACATCACTTTTGAAGATTTTAATAAACATACCTTCCTTAGCAATCTGTTACTGATATAGGTAGATTTTCAGAAATTTTGTTTTAGGAAATATTGAGAATTTCAGATCTTAAAATGGATTAATCAAATACTTACTTTTGGAGGGGTCAGGGAAGATAAGAGAAAATTTCCAATACATTGTTCAACAGTCTGAGGATGTGTTAGTCAATATCTGTAGTGACTCAGAATACAGAAGTGAGATGGTGTTTCAGTATCCTTTATCTCTGTGCACCATGGCTCCGCTTCTTACAGGTTCTGTTTCCAGAGAACAGGAAATATTCTGTACTTTCTAGATTAACTCACACTTCCAGGTAGGACTTGGTATCTGAATTGACTATATCCCAGCTGAGCAGTCTACACCAAACTCTGATGTTGTCATTGGTTGTTTTGTTTTGTTTTTCAGTAAAAGAAACTTATTTAGCTGAGTTCAGATCTCTGACAACTGATCAGTAGCTATTTGGAAGTGCCTAATGGTCTAACATCTAAAACTTTGGTATTATATATAAAATTTTTATTTTTAGTTAACTGGGTGGTTCAATGGCACAGATACAAATTGAGACATCATTATGGGCCAGGAAAAATATTTACTTTTTTTCTGCGTATTTCTTGCAATCTAAATGAGACCAAGTTATTTATGAGAAAAGAGGAATCCTAATAGTAACCAAAGGCAAAGCTTATTCAAAAACACTTTAGGCTTTAGAAAATTAAGTCAAATTAGGTGAATTATTAAACTTCATGCAAAAGTAAAAAAGCAAATATCAAATAAAAGTGTCTTAACTAATTAGGTATAAACCAGGTTGAAACCAATTTTTAGGGAAAGGCTTTGATTGATGTAATTATAAACAGTCATGTAATCAAAGTATCACCAAAAGCTCACAAATCACCACTAAAGAACTTATTCATGTAACCAAACACCCCCTGTATCCCAATAACCTATGGGAAAAAAAAGCTTAATTCTGTAAATGTACATATACTTGAGTTTTTTCATAAGAATAATGCTACTTCTCTAGCCCAGGGTTAATACAGATATTTTTCTCTCTAACATAAATTAGAATAATTTGATAACATTTGGGTTTTATGAATAATACAGAGATAAAACCACCTCACATAATTTAGTATTAAATCACCTAATCCATAAACATTTGTAGCTGATTTCTCATAGGAAGGTAATGATACAAAATAACCTCTCAGGCAAAGTTAAAACTGTTATTTTGGAAATATAAGGATATTCTGATGATGAGCCATAGTCAGATAATATACAGGGGTCTGGGACACTAAATTCCTAAATTCTGTTCTTGTGTTTTAGAAAGGCCACAACAGGAAGCAGTATGATGTAGAGGAAATAACACTGAACTAGGAGATAGGATGCTTGGACTTTGATGCCTTCTACAACCAAATAGTCAGATGACCTTGAATGAGCCACTTAACTGCTTTGTGACATAGTTACTTTTGTAAAATAAGAAGGTTTGAGAGATGATCTCAAAGTCCATTCCAGCTCTGTAATTCCATGACTCCTTACATATAAATGTGATTAGCATGGTGCTTAGACCATGGAAAATAATTTTTAAATGCTACTATATTTTCTTCCTTTCCTTTTCTTTCTTTTTTATCTTAATCCTTTTTATGAATCCAACCACATTCTCAATCCATATTGATTTCTGTATCTCTAATATGTATCTAGTACAGAAGCTGGCAAAAATTGTTATCTATTAAAAGGGTAGTATTTGTTGTCAAGGAACTCAGTCTAATAAGGCAAATGTGTAAGTAAATTGCATTACTGTGATTGAAGTCCAAAAACATTAGTAATTTATGTTCCTTACAAAACAGTACACCAAAGAGACTGATGAGCTATTCTTTAAGGTAGGGCAGAGACAATTAAGCAGAGAACATCTCAATATCTGAAATAGATTTTTAAAAAATGATTAGGAACTAATTAGGCAATAGAAAAAACAGAATAGTCATTGGAGGCATGACACAGTAGTTTACTCAACTTAGGTGCAAATACAAATCTTGTGGTTAGTTGTCACAAATTTCCTGTTCTTAAAATCAGATTTCCTGGCATATACTATCCCTTCCGAGCGATTTTTCTTAATGACACATGGTTTATTTAGTTTAAAGCTTCTACTGAAATATCTCTATTACATTTAGTATTCCTGGATTATTATAGATATTATTATACATATAACATTGTATGTTTACATATTTTGGGTTGTTCTCTATTTGGTTCCACCAATGAGTATGCCTACTCTTTCACAAATATGAAGTATATTAACTACTATAACTTCATAATATATCATGATATCTAACATGGCAAGTCCTCTCAAATTTATTTTTTAAAATTTTTCCTCTTTAAGAATGTCTTGCCTATTCTTGAGATTTTGCTGTTTCATATAAAAGTTTAGAATCAGCTTGTCAAGTTGCACTAAAACCACCATTGGAATTTTCTTGGAATTTCATTAAGTCTAAAGATTAATTTGGAGAAAACACACATCTTCATGATATTTAGTCTTTCTATTCATGAAGTGTTATGTCTGTATTTATATAGGTCTTCTTTAATATATTTTAATAAAGTTTTAAATTGTTTCCATAAAGCTTTGCCTATTTATTGTTAGATTTGTTACTCTGTACCTATTTGCCTATTTTTATTGCTATTATAAATGGTATTTTTAATATTTTTTCAAGTTACATATTCTCTAGAATCTCTAATACAATGTTAAAGAGAAGTTAAAGAGAAATGTTGGAATGATAAACACTTTCTTGATTTAAAATAAAATGCTAATGTATTTTACCATTAAAAAGGATGCCTTCTGTTCATTTTTTGGTAGATAATTATTTCATCAGATTAAAATAAAGACCTTTATTACCTATTTTTCTAAGAGTTTTTTATAGTGAATGTGTATTGCCATTTCAAAATGCCTTATTTTGCATTTATTGAAATAAAATTGTGCTTTTTTCGCTTTAATCTATTAGCAGTGAGTTACATTAGTGAAATTTTCTAGTATTAAAATCCCTTGCATACTTGGGGATTAAACCCAATTGGCAATTATTTTATTAATATAAACTATATTTAATATATAATATACCCCACTATACATGCATTATAAAATATATAAAATAATTTATATATATATATATTACAATATACATATTTTATTATTCCACTGGATTTGATTTGCCAATAGTTTGCTTAGGATTTTTGCATCTATGCTCATATCTGATACTGGATTATAAATTTGCTCCCCCATACAGTCTGTTCCAGCTATTTTATTGCTGCATAACAAAGTACTTACTTTAGAGGCTTAAAGTAACAACTATTTTATTATGTCTCCTGGTTTTGTGGCTTGGAAATTTGGGCACGGCTTCTCTGGAAAATTGTTCATTTCTGTACGCCATTAACTAAGATCACTCAGTGGTAGTCAGCTTGTGACTGAACTGAGCTGAAGTCCAAGACAAATTCAATCAAATGCCTGGTGCATTGGCAGGGAAGGCTGGAATGCTGGGCTCAGCTGGGCCCTTCTCCTTCTCCATATAGTCTCAGGGTCTCACTGCATAGTGTATACAACAGGATAGTTACACTTCTTCTACAGTAGTTCAGGGCTCCAAGCAAACAAGGTAGTACCCATCAGTCCTCTTAAAAGCTAGGTCCAGAATTATCATAACACCACTTCTGCCATATTTTGTTAGTTTTTTTAAAAGGCAGTATAAGCATTAAATACTGTAGAGGAGAAGTAAACCTAACTCTTTGTGGAAGTAGTTTCAAATACTTTGTATCTGTGATTTACCTACCCAATAATTATTTATGATTTTGTTATCAAGGTCAAACTAGCCTAATAACAGTGGCTTGATTTCCTCTTCGCCTATTTGCAAGAAAACACTTAGTATGATTTTAATCATCTGCTCTTAAGTGCTTGTTAGAAGTTTCTTCTAAAACCATTTCAGCCTGCTGTTTTTTGTATGAAGATAATCATTTTAAGACTACTCAGGCTTTCAATTTCTTTCTGAGTCAGTTTTGATAAATCCTTTTTCTAAGGAATTATTCATTTTTTTCTAAGTGTTTAGTATATTGGCACAAAATTATTTATTGTCTTCTCTTTTTACTGTGTACAGATCCATAGCTATGTCAATTTTATTATTAATATTACTATTTTATTTTAAGAAAACATCTCATTCTGTTGCCCAGGCTGGAGTGCAGTGGTACAAATATGGTTCACTGCAGCCTTGACCTCCTGGGCTCAAGTGATCCTCTGGCCTCAGCCTCCCAAGTAGCTGGGACCACAGGCATTTGCCACCACACTCAGATAATTTTTTAAATTTTTTTGGAGAGATGGAATCTCACCATTTTGCCCAGGCTGGTCTCAAACCCCTGGGCTCAAACAATCCTTCCACCTGGGCTTCCCAAAGTGCCCAAAGTGAGATTATAGGCATGAGCCACTGTGCCCAGCCTATGAATATTATTTATTTGTTGTTTGTCAATCTAGCCAAAATTTATTTACTTCATTAATATTTCAAAAACTAACATGGTTGTTAATTTCTATTCCTTATTTGATTGTTTCTCCTTATTTTCTGCACTAATTTTTACCATTTTTTCTCTCACCATTATTTCTATTAAATTTATTGTCATGTTTTATCTTCTTTTACTCCCTTATTTTTATCCATGTCTTACCTATTTGTAAAAGTTTTCATACATCCTGAACATAAGGTTTTGCTGATTATAAGTGTTATAAGTATGTTCTCCCACTCCATGTTTTGCTGAAAAGTTTTCTTAATTTTAAAGTATTCTAGTATATCAATATTTTCTTTTATGATTAGTGTTGTGTGTGCTGCTCAAAAAATTTATTACAATTTTTGAAGTCATAAATATATTCCATATTATTTTTTAAAAGATCTATCATTCATATAGAATCAATATTTGCATTTGATATCAGTAGGGGTCAAATATATGGTTGGTTGTCTAGTTACGGTTATCAAGTTGAGCTGGAACCACTTGTTACTTAGTTGACCATATGGTTATCTACTTGACCCAGAACCATTTATTGAAAAGACCCCCCTTTTCCTACTGCTCTGTAATTTCTTCTTTAACATAAATCAAATAGACGTATATGTGTGGATTTGTTACTGAGCACCATTTTGTTGCATTGGTCTATTTATCCATCTTTGTTCCAGCACCACATTATTGCAGTTACTATAACTTCATAATAAGCTTAATTTCAATTAATTTCAAAAACAATTTCATAATAAGCTTAAATTCAAATAATAAGTTCTCTCATCTTGTTCTTCTTCATTAAGAAAGTTGATTATTTATGGCTCTTGGCTCATTGCATTGCTCTATGAACTTTATAATCAACTTGTCAATTCATATCTTAAGAAGACAGAAATTTCACTAGAACTGCACTAAATCTAGTGGATCAGATTGAGTAGAATTGACATCTTTGAAACATCGACTCTTTAAATCCATAAATGTAGTGTATGTCTCCATTTCTTTAAGTCTTCTAAAAATTTATCTTTAAATTGTTTTTTGAATAGTTGTCATGCACAACCTATGTCAGATTTATTCCTAGGTATTGGTTGTTGTTTTAATGCTACTGTAATTGTTATTTTACTTCATTTTCTAATTCTCTGCCAATACATAAAAATATGTTATGTTTTCATATTGGATATTGTACTCAATAAACTTGACAAAGTCATTTCTTAATTGTAATAATTTATCAGTGATTATTTTGGATTTTCTGAGCATGAAATTATATTGTACATTAATGATAAATTTTCTTTCCTTTCAAATGATTGTATTTTAATTTTATTTTGATTTATTGCACTGGCTAGGACCCATACAAAACTGCCGACTCAAAGTAATGATAGGTAGTGCCCTTACATTATTTTCTATCTCAAACAGAAAGCTTTTAATATTTGCCATTGAATTTTATATTTGCTGTAGTTTGTTTTAGAATATCTTGTATTTGAAATGAGATTAAGGAGGTCTCATTCTAAGAGAAGAGCTTTTACCATTAGTAACATTAAGTTTCATCAAACACTTTTTCTGAATTCATTTGGATGATTACAACATTTTCTCTTTTATGCCGTTAATGTAGACTACAACAACTGATTTTCTAATATTAAACCTACCTCATATTTCTGAAATAAATCAAATGAGGTCAATATTTTTATCTGTTGGCTGATTCAAATTTCTGATTGAATTTACAGACTTTCATATCATCATCATAAATGAATTGGCCTATAATTTTCATTCTTTAATATTCTTTAAAAATTTTCATTTTGAAAATTATACTGACCTAATAAAGTAAGCTTGGACATGTTTCTTCTATTTTATTATGCAGGAAAGGTGACAAAATTAGCACTTTATTTCACAAAGTTTACTGGCAAATATAATACATTTATTTAGAATATTTATAATTTCTATTTCTTCTTGCATCAGTTTTAGTGTTCTGTTTTTCTAGGACTTTATTAATTTTACATATTTTTCAAATTTATTGGCATAAAGTTGTGAACATACGATCTGTAGAAATATAACCTTTTCATTTCCAATATTAGGTATTTCTGCATTCTCTCTTTTTAAACTTTTTCTTCATCAGTCTCAGAAGGAAGAAGTTTGTCAATTTTATTACTCTTTCCAAAGTATCCCATTTTGGTTTTGATGCCTCTATCTCATTTTTTAAATCTACCATTGATTTTTTGCTTGTCTCTCTATGATTTCTGTTCTTCTCTTCCACTGTCTTCAAGATTCATCAACTGTTTTTTCTAATTTCTTGAGATAGTTCATTAACTTTAAATATGTATTTAAAACTAAAAATTTCTCGTTCAGCATGCCTTTAATTACATACCATGAATTTTGACAGGTATTATATTTATTAATATTTTAAAGTATTTTCTAATTTTGTTGTAATTTCTTCTTTAGCTCACAGATTGCTTAGGAGCATATTATTTATTTTCCAACTATTTGGGGGATTTTCAAGTTTTCTTATTGTTGTTGACTTTAAATTTCACTGTGGTTGGCTAGCACACTCCATTTTATTATAATCCTTTTAACTCTTTTCCTGATTAGAAAAAGAAAAGGTGCATCTCTCTGCCAGTGCTCATTTAATTTTACATAAATATACTCTCTGAGGCTGAAGCAAATGTGACTGGTTTTCACTGTGAAAATAAAATACAAAAACTGGGCACGGGGGCTCATGCCTGTAATCCCAGCACTTTGGGAGCCCGAGGTGGGTGGATCACCTGAAGTCAGGAGTTCAAGACCCGCCTGGTCAATATGGTGAAACCTCACCCCTACTAAACATACAAAAAAATTACTCTTGCGTGGTGGCACATGCCTGTAATCCCAGCTACTCGGGAGGCTGAGGCAGGAAAATAGCTTGAACCAGGGAGGCAGAGGTTGCAGTGAGTCAAGATCGTGCCACTGCACTCCAGCCTGGGCAAGAGAGTGAGACTCCATCTCAAATAAATAAATAAATAAATATAAAACTGTTCTTGGAGTTTTTTTCTAAACAGAACTAACATCAGAATCGTCTATTTCAGAAAAACTGGATTCATCAAATGTCAACACCTGTCTGAGAAAGATGTTAACATCACACGTAAGAATGTTCAATTTTCTAGGATTCGACATTTTCAGTGACTAAGAATTACTATATTTTGTAAATGGGAATAACACTACTAAAAACAGAATGCATAAGTAGAATGATGTCTTTTCTTTCCAAAGTCGATATACGAGAGCAATGCGAAAATAGTAATAAAAGCGAGCTATTTTGTTGCAAAGTTACCTCACGGTAAACCCTACAGCCACCAAGTGTCACCAACGAGTATTCTCAGGGCTTCTCGGTGCAAACAGGCAAAGAGTTAAAAGTGCTGCGACATGCTTTCTGCCCTGGCTAGCACACATGTACTGAATTTTAGTACATTTTCTCTGCTCACAGAGAATTCATCTAAAAATGTCACCATTTAGTATTACTTTTTTCTTCTTTCTTAAATAATTGACTATTTTAGTGATATGCTCTTTACTTTTTTTTTATTACCCTGAGAGATGAAAACCTGGATTCTTCATTTATCAAAGACTAGCATAATTTAGTCCTTATATTTCTTCCAAGACAGTTCAAGAACCTTCGAATATGTAACCTCAGTTTATCATTCTTTAGATTTATATGGCATTGTTGTCATATATTTTAATGCTATATGTTTTAAATTCCAAATATGATATTAGTATTATCATTCTTAATTTGAACAGTAAATATTTAGACCCTTTTTGCTGTTCTTTCTCTTGCATCTCCACACTTTTCTGTCTAGTTTTCTGTCTAGTTGTCTGTCTAGTTTTCTGTCTAGTTGTCTGTCTAAAACTACCCATTTACCCTTTCTTACTGAAGAACATGCTTTAGTATTTCTTTCAGTGTAGATTTTCAGGTGATAAATTCTTGCAGTTTTTGGTTGTGTGGAAAACACTTTTATTTCACCTTTATTCATGAAGAATGTTTTATTGAAAATAGAATTTTAAATATATACATATATGTATAAAGAAAAAAAAGAAAATACAATTTTAGATTGGCACTTATTTCCTTTCAGCCTTTATTTTATTGGGCTTGAATTTCCATTGCTTCTATTAACTAATTGACTATTTTTTCTTCTAACATATATATTTGAAATGAAACACTTCTCTCAACGTAGCTTTAGCTACATATTATGAGTTTTGATGGTTAATCCTATTTTAATTTCTGTAGAGTTACAAAGATTTTCTTCCTGGCTGCTTTTAAGCATTTTTCTATCTTTGTAGTTCTGCAACTTTACTGTGAAATACTTATGTGCTTTTTGCTTTTATTTACTCTTTTGTTTCATAAAGCACCTTGAAGCTATGGCTTTAAATCAGCTTGTCAAACCAAGGCCCGTTGGCTGCATGCAGCCCAGGACATCTTTGAATGTGGCCTAACTCGTAAACTTTCTTAAAACATTTTGATATATATATATACATATATATATATATATTTTTTTTTTTTTTTTGTAA
>NW_016805008.1:609022-618482 GCF_001698545.2 Rhinopithecus bieti
TATTTTTTTTTTTTTTGCAATTTTTTGAAGCTCATTAGCTATCATTTGTGATAGTATATTTTATGTGTGGCTCAAGACAATTCTTCTTCCAATGTGACCCAGGGAAGCCAAAAGATTGGACACCCCTATTTTAAATCTCATCCTTTTTGGAAAATTTTAAGTCCATTATTATTTTAAATACACTTCTGCCTTATTTTCTTTCTACTCTCCTCCAGGACTCTAATTATTCACGTGTTAGTTTTGACTCACATATTCCCTAAACTTAGGCTATTTTATCCATTTTCTGTCTTAAAAATATATTTTCTCTGAGCTGTCTTCTAATTGTTAGTCCAAACTGCACCATTTTGTAAGCTCCTGCTATTTTGCAGACCTTGGTCAAAGTGAAACATTTCATGGGGGTTTGGGCCATGAGAAACCTCCTGTCTAACGACCTGACCATGTCGCAAGGCAGAAAAAGACCCAACTAAGGAAACATCCCTATCATATATTGCTGGACAAAGGTCCAAGGAACACCATGATGACATCCCACCGGAACAAGGGCCAGAACCGCCTCATCATTGGAATATCTTTTCAATATCCTGCCAGGCAGTAAGACATACTGCCCAGATCCCTCCTGCCCATACTTGCAAGTACCCCTAGCCTGTAAACAGTGGTGGGCTCTGGCATTAGGCTGGTCCCCCACTTCTGTCGATTTTATGCTGGACATGAAGCCTGCATTTGCTGCTGAGTGCCCTCTTTCTGTGTGTGTGTGTGTGTGTGTGTGTGTGTGTGTGTGTGTCTTTCTTTAACCCTCGCCATCCCTTCAAAAACTAACACTAATTCATTAATCTTCTCTTCTGTCGAATCTCATCTGATAGTAAACTCATCATTTAGTTTTCAGTTTCAGGTTTTTGTTTATTTGTTTCATTCCAGGATTTTCATTAACTTTTTTGCTGAAATGATCTTGAACATTGTTAGCATAGTGTCTTTAAAATCTGTGTCTTGTACTTCCATTTTCTGGATCCCCTAGAATCCCTGAGGTAATGGGGCTCTTCTATCATCTGTTGTTTCTCTTGGATTTTGATCATATTGTTTGATTTCTTTATGTGTCCTTTTGAATTGAGTGCCAGATAGTATATAAAAAACATTTTAGAATTTAATTTAGGCTATACTATCTTTCCTCAGAGAAAATTTATATCACCTTTGACAAGTATTAAGGGCTCTATCTGGAATCACCTTAATCCAATTTGAGAAGCCGAGATTATGCAAACTAGGTTTCAGTTCCTTTGAGGACTTCATTTACAGTTAATCACTTCTAGAGTGAGCTGTTCAGGATTCCAATCCAAAAGCATGAGGATTCTACCACTTCTCAATCTTTCTTGACATGCCCTTGTCTCCAATATTTAGGAGGAGGGGAAACTGGGGCCTAAATTGAACATGGTATTATCCAGAGAAAAATTAAATTAAAATTATTTCTTCTAAGATTCAGCTAGTACTACAGACTTGAGAACACTCTGGCCCATTCTAAGATCCCCAGATTAATGTGGGGGTTTTAGGATCAGCAACTCAACCTTGTTGCATGCCTAAGGCTTAGTCTCCTTGCCTTAGCTCTGTCACTGGCATTATAATCAGGGTAGCCTTGCTTTACACAAGGGTTTACTCGTTGCTCTGGTTTTACTTTACAGATTATATTTTTTGTATTCTTCCTTCTGTGTTTGTGTGTTTTGTACTGCTGAAGATTTTCCTTTCTTCCTGTAAGCCCAGTGATGCAAGAAAAATGTCTTAATGCAGGATTTATGCAAAATCTTCTTATGGTGACAGTTTCAGAAGTGAAAATCCCTGCTTGTTTCCAAGTTATCATTTTGTAAGTTTTTTAGAGAAAGATAACATTCTCAGAATACTTAACATACTGAAGTCAAGTTTAGTCTTAGTACTCTTACGGAAAAACTATACAGTGAAAAAACATGCTTCCGCTAATTACAAATGCATCTTTTTTGAAATGCTTTATAAGATAAATAAAATTATTAATCCTTTATTTTCCTCATTATGTTATAGTTGCTTTATTGGTGACTAATAAGTCTCAGGTGAGTCAATGATATAACATTAGACTCTCACATGGTGATCAGTAGATACTCAAGACAACCTCTTATTTAAACCTCAAACTCTGGCTTTACAAGAAAAATCTGCACAATGGCAGTCATCCCAGTTTTCCTATTCATAAGCTTCAGACCTGCCTGTATACCCTGCTAGCTGACTCTACATGAATGGGAGATTTCAGTAGATGTTGAGAGAATATGAAAGCTGGAGAACTAGACTGAAATCTATGGAATAAATTGCCAATTTTTTAAGTTGCAGTGAAATAATTTGTATTTTTTTTTTCAGATTAAACATATCCACAATTTGGGAGGTCGAGGCCTCCCAAATTTGGGAGGATTGCTTGAGCCCAGGAGTTTGAGGATGCTGTGAGCCATGATTGCACCACTGCACTCCAGCCTGGGAGACAGAGCAAGGCCCTGTCTCAAAACAAAAAATAAAAAATATATCCAGAGAGTTGTAGTATGTTAAGAAAAGAGAGAGGTATTCCAATGTCCTGGCAGCACAGTTCCAAATGACTTACTTCTGCCTAATCATTCAGATGTTAACTACAAAAATAGTATTAGTGTGTGACAAATTATGGATAAAAAGGTGGCATAGGGCAGGCTCTGATCAGACTGACCTTTATGCTTAAATCTCAATTCACGTAGTTACAAGCAATCAAATTTTGGGTGAATTTCTTAACTTCCTTAGTCTTCCATTTCCTCAGCAAAATGTCACTACTTGCCTCATATGATGATGAGTTTTTCAGATATGACAAGTTCCTAAAATATAGTAAGGATTCAGGAGATTTTTATCAAGTTATTTCTTTTTTACTAGGTTTTTTTCTTGTCCAGGAAGAGTAATAGTGTTCTGAGGGTCAGTTCTCTAGCCAAGCTCCAAAATAGACCTCATGGCTTATAAGGCAACATGAAAAAATATAAGCTGGTGCTTAATTCATGTTTTGTCTAAACCGAGTAAAGCCTAAATAGCCAACAGAAATAATGAAAAGCAAATAGGATGTTCAAGAGTCTTTGTTATAATCATATATGATATTTTTATTTCAAAATGCATAATGTAGGCTGAGCGCAGTGGCTCACACCTACAATCTCAGCACTTTGGGGTGCTGAGGCAGGCGGATCACTTGAGGTCAAGAGTTCAAGACCAGCCTTACCAACAGGGTAAAACCCCATCTCTGGTAAAAATACAAAAATTAGCCAGGCTTGGCAGTGGTAGGCGCCTTTAATCCCACCTACTTGGGAGGCTGAGGCAGGAGAATCGCTTGAACCCAGGAGGTGGAGGGTGCAATGAGCCGAGACCACACCACTGTACTCCAGCCTGGGCAAGTGACGGAGCGAGACTCCATCTCAAATAAATAAAATAAAATAAAATAAAATGCATAAGTCTAAACCTAACAGTAATTAAACATAAAAGAATTATTAGTACTGTTGGAGGATATAAGTAATAAATTTTAAAAAGAGATAAATGGCTATTAAACAGAAATTAAACATTTGAGGATTAGGAAACAGAGGCATCTATAAAAGTGGCTCCAAAAAATTTATACTGAAATAGTTAATATCTAAAATAATGGAACTTTAAGAAAGCATGCATATGTTATAAGAAAATATCCAGGCCGGGCACGGTGGCTCACGCCTGTAATCCCAGCACTTTGGGACGTCGAGACGGGCGGATCACGAGCTCAGGAGATCAAGACCATCCTGGCTAACACGGTGAAATCCTGTCTCCTACTAAAAATACAAAAAAAAAAAACAAAAAAAAAAAAAAAAAAAAACTAGCCGGGTGAGGTGGCGGGCCACCTGTGTCCGAGCTACTCCGGAGGCGGCAGGCCAGGAGAGATGGAGTAACCCGGGAGGTGAGCTTGGCAGTGAGCTGAAGATCCGGCCACTGCACTCCAGCCTGGCGACAAGGAGGGAGAAGCTCTGTTTCAAAAAAAAAAAAAAAAAGAAAGAAAAATCCAAAGCGGGAAATTCAGATATCTAACCCACCTAAAATATGCTTGTTACTAAAAGGATCACTTTTCCCTTAATTCATAGTCACACTTAGCAGTTAATTTGTACATTTAATGTTTAATATATTTTTAATTAAATAATATATTAATATGTTGTTTGACAAGTAAATTTCTGAGCACTTTAACCTAACAGCAATTACCGTTCGGCTCCGTAAATAAACAAAACCGCAATGGGTCAATGGGTTTTACCCTCAAGCAAAGACATACATGTATAATAATGGATTAATTGAACTGTATACCAAAAGCTGTGCGTGAAATCATACGGCCATTCAAAGACACACAATTACAAGAGTAAAAAAACTGAGAAAGAAGAGACATCTGGAAAAAGATCAAGCTTAAAAAGTAAAAGACCTGAACCACCGGCGCCGGTGGCTGCAAGCCCGTAATCCCAGCCACTTTGGGAGGCCGAGGCGGTGGACTCACGAGGTCAGCGAGATCGAAACATCCTGGCTAACAAACGGTGAGAACCCCCGTCTCTACTAAAAAAATACAAAAAAACTACAGCCGGGCGCGGTGGCGGGCGCTGTAGTCCCAGCTACTCGGGAGGCTGGAGGCAGAGAAGAATAATTGGCGGTAAACCCGGGAGGCGGAGCCCTTGCAGTGAGCTGAACAAGATCCGGGCCACTGCATTCCAGGCCTGGGCGAGCAGCGCAAGACTCCGTCTCAAAAAAAAAAAAAAAAAAAAAAGACCTGAACCACATTGCTATTCAAAAGTGTAAAGACCTTTCTGTGGTTTTTCTAATCTACTCTAGCAAAAATAATAGATTACATATATTGATTTCTGCCTAGTACATGGAACAGGCACTGTGTCAAATTCTTTAAATATCTTATTATTGTTTACAATAACCCTGTATGGTAGGCACTTTTAAAATCCCATTTTCTAGATAAAGGATTAAGAGATTGACTTGAGCTCATTCAGCTACCAAGTGGCAGAGCTAAGTCCTAAACTTAGGCAGGCTATCCCAAGAAAAAGCACTTCACCAGGCACTATACTGCTTCATAAGCATCCAAGCATACTGCACATTTGGTCCACTGCGAACCTGTCTCAGATAAACTGATGTCGACACTTGCTGTTGTGTTCTTTGTAGTTTTACTTCATATCCTGCTGCTACATGAGCTCATGGTCTTTATTTACAAGTTGCCCCAAAAGCTTCTAGACTCCTATATTTCAAGGACTGAGTCTTATGTTTGTATCTGCATCTGTTCTAACACATATTTTAGCATGTGATAAATTTTAACGTAGTTCTTACTATATGCCGAGCCCTAAGAATACACTGGTGAATCTGTGAATTTCTGCCATTTCTGCTTATTATTGAACTCAATCTCATGAGTGAAGTGTCTGTAGCCACCAGTCTTATTCTGGTTAACTTAAAATTAGGACATTTAAAACATACATATTGAACTCAAACTATGTACATGACATTGATTTAGATTCTGTGATGGATACAAGAAGATTAAGACACAGTCCCTGTTCTCCACAAGTGTATACTTCAGCTGCATACAATATAAAACAAATACGTAAAAGGTAAATAATTCAAGAGTTCTATTTCTACACAAGAGAATAAAACCAAGCTCATCACAGGGTGTTACATGATGATGAATTTGTTAGGATATTATAGAAAAAAAGAGGTTCTGTAGTAAAAAAAAATAATAATTTGGAGTTTCTAGATTATATATATATTCAAATAGTTTTCTTTAATGCACAATTTCTCATCACCTTTATTATGGCAATGTACATTGCAATCTTGCAAGAGAGTTTCATTCTTTGTAATGTTTTCCACATTTGTTCTGAAAACTGCTATGGTCTGAATGTCTGTGTCCCCCCTAAAATTCATATGTTGAAATTATAACCCCCAAAGTGATGGTATTAGGAGGTAGGGCCTTTGGGGAGGTGATTAGGGCTTGAGGCCTCTAATAATGGACTAATGCCCTTACAAAATAGGCCAAGGAAGCTCATTTGCCACTCCCACCATGTGAGGACACAAGACGAAGGGGTTTCTATGAACCATGAAACAGCCCCTTGCCAAATACCAAATCTGCTGGCACCTTAATCTTGGACTTCCTAGCCTCCAGAACTATAATAAATAAAGTCCTCTTGCTTATAAGATCCCCAGTCTAAGGCATATTGTTATAGCATCCCCAATAGACTAAGACACAAAAGAACACTGGTTTTATAAGATTTCATTGCTTCTGGGGAAAAAAAGTTGTCCACTATGGAAAACTTTTAAAGAACTAGTCAGGAAATATCATTAAGTAAATAACATGCACGCAGCAGCCTCTATATTCCAAATTCATAGGCCGCATTTCCCATGGCAGCCTTGCGCAAGAGTTGAGACACAGTTTCACAGTTCCCACCAAAGCACTCCACTAGTCACTCCCTATGAATTCAATATATGTGAAGAAACATTTTTGCCATCCTTGGAATGAGAAAATCAGTTGTACGAGTTTAAGGAGGAAGAAACCACTGTGATCTGAAATGAACCAGCTGCAAGGAGGAGGTAAATGTTGAACTGAGCTTTGAAATGTGAAGAAGAAATTCCTTCATTAATTCTAAAACTCTAACTTTTTTTTAAACCTGGATGAAATTATTTGCTTACTCAGGCTTTCCTTAAGTTAGGTATTCAGGAGAAAGGAAGGTTAGGGAACAAAAACGGAAATAGATACATGGCCAACTATAATTAGGTTGGACAGAATTACTAAATATAGTAATTCATACATCAAAGAACTTATGAGAACTACAGAATAAGCACCTTTGGCATGACCTGAGTTTCTCTTGGCAGGTCTCCCCAGCAGTTGCGTATTGGTAGAATAATATTAAAGGTCACATCTCCTATTTCCTGCCTCTTTTTCTCACCTCTATAGCAGACGTAAATCAGTTTCACGCAAAACAAGCCTCCGCAGCCATGCCCAATTATCTCTAGAGGTCCTGAAAGGGTATCTCGAAGTTTTCACAATCTTACGTTTAACCTGTGGCCTAATTCGCTATAGTCAAACACTGAGAGAAGTCAGGCAAAGTACTGATGTTCATGCCAATAGTCTTGTTTTTTGCTACTTCTCAAACTGCAAACACTGAAGATGCCTATATGGCATGGCCTCCACTGTAATTCTCTTGGAGCTAAAGTCCCTCTGTGTCACAAGAATAAGTTGCAAGAAGAATGACCCTGATATGATTTGGCTGTGTCCCCACCCAAATCTCATCTGAATTGTAGTTCCCATAATTCTGACATGTCTGGGAGAGACCCAGTGAGAGGTAATTGAATCAGGGGGGTGAGTCTTTCCCGTGCTGTTCACATGAGAGTGAATAAGTCTCACAAGATCTGATGGTTTTATAAGGGGAGTTCCCTTGCACATGCTCTTTGCCTGTAAGATGTGACTTTGCTCCTCCTTCAACCTTCTGCCATGATTGAGAGGCCTCCCCAGCCATGTGGAACTGTGAGTCAATTAAACCTCTTTCCTTATATATTACCCAGTCTCATGTATGTCTTTATTAGCAGCGTGAAAACAGACTAATACAGTCTCTCTCCCTACTTTGTGTCAACATGGCTGGACATGGTAGTTTATCCCTGTGATCCCAGCAATTTAGGAAGCCAAGGCAGGAAGATTGCTTCAGGCCAGAAGTTCATGACTAGCCTGGGCAACACAGGGAGACCTGGTATCTACAAGAATTTAAAACCTAGTTGATCATGGTGGTGCACACCTGTATTTCCAGCTACTTCAGGAGACTGAGAGAGGAGAATTGCTTGAGACCAGGAGTTCAAGGCTGTAGTGAACTATGATCATACCATTGCACTCCAGCCTGGGCAAGAGAGAGAGAGACCCTGTCTCAAAGAAAAAAAAAAAAAAGACAGGATTATCTCTCTGCGTTTTGCTCCTCACCTTCCAAAGTCACTAATGAAAAGATTTCCTTCAGCCTCTATTTGGAGAACCTTGCTGGAAGTCAGTTCCCCAGGGGTCTCTCACATTTCTGCACATCTGCAGAGGCTCTGGCTAACTTTGTTCTGAATTATTGTTTTAGTGATGTTTGTATGGCCAACAGCTCTACTCTGGAAAATAGAGTGTCTTTCCCTGGAACAGAGGGCAGATTTGTTCAGGCTTCACCTAACCCTTTTGCATTTCCCTCTGGGAACTGGAGCAAGTGGAATCAATTCAAACATGCTGACTACTATGCCATGAATAATAAAGCCCTTTGTCTCTGACCCAGGAATCTCATGTCTTCTGCCAGCACCCACAAAACTGTGTCGAGCTAACTTGTTAGGATGTTTCACAGTTATTGACACACCTTTCACTACAGGATTCAGACAGAAGTTCATGACAAGAACCGCTATCTACAACAGACACTGTTGTCCTTGGCTACTCTTCCTGGGTATTCCCCAACTAGTCAGAGAAGAGTGGGGGTACTAGGGCCTGGCCATTTCTGCTTACTAGTGGGCTCAATCTCATGGACAATCTTTGCTTCAAAGCTCCCTGTTGGATTTTCTGAGACTTTGTCTAATCTGTGGGCATTCCCTGCCCAATACAATTCCTCTGCCTTTTATATTTCATAGGTGTTATCTCTAATAAAACTGCTTGTACTCCCAACTCTGTCTCAATATCTGCTTCCCATAGAACCCAACTGACATGCCTAGTCTCCAGCTATAGACTCCAAAACAAAACTTTCTTCCTTCTCTGAAAGCACCCCATTTGAATAAATTCATATACATTAACACCTCATATGCATACCCAGCTTCTCCCAACATGACTAGACATGTTATAATAAATTCCAGTTTAGGCCCAAGTTGGAAATTCCATTGAATAAAAAATGCACAATGTAGCTTTCTGTGCTAAAAATGATTATGATAGGATACATTAGGTTCATGAAACCCTCGTTTAAGATAAAGGATTAACATGTATAGTGCATTTATGTAAGATTAGAAAACTACTCTTAAATTAGATGTTTATAGTAAATTAATATGTGCTATATTTTAAGTCTAAGATGTCATTAACTGCAAGCATGCTATTAAGTATTTGTTAAAAAAGAAAAGCATCACCAACTAATATATGACATAATACTAAGATGCCATCTATTGTAAGACAAATTTCAATTTCAGGGATACAAAAATGTGCAGAAACATGCATCTTAGAGCTAATGAAATGCAGTATTAGATGACACGGGAGTTTTCCTGGACTCAGATTATTTGTACATTTCTAAAACCTAAGCATACATTATTAAAGGAAGAATCTCCAACACCTGAATTATTTTGCTTACCACGTGGCAGTTCATAATTAAATAATTTAATTTAAATTATTAATTTAAATTATTAAATTAAATAATTTAATTTAAATTTTTAATTTAAATTATTAAATTAAATAATTTAATTTAAATTATTAATTTAAATTATT
>NW_016805008.1:618836-647223 GCF_001698545.2 Rhinopithecus bieti
AATAACCAAGTATTGGACAGCAATCAAGTGAATTTGTTAAAAAGCTTCAAGCTTACTAAGCATATAAAAGTAGGTTTACACTGTGAAAATGGAATGTAATTGAGTAACATTAATACAACAGCAGGGTTTTTTAAAAAAAATTCAATAATCTAAAAATTAATCAGGCCAGGAGTGTCGACTCATACTGTAATCCCAGCACTTTGGGAGGCTGAGGCAGGAGGATTGCATTTAGGCCAGGAGTTCAAAACCAGCCAGGACAACATAATGAGGTTCTCTATTAAAAAAATAAAATAAAAAATAGCCAGGTGTGGGGGCATGCAGCTATAGTCCTAGCTATCCATTAGACTGAAGTGGAAGGATCACTGGAGCCCAGGAGTTCCAGACTGCAGGCTGCAGTGAGCCATGATCACACACTGCACTCCAGCTTGGGTAACCAAATGAGACGCTATTTCTAGATAAAGAAATATTTTAAAAATAAATAAATAAAAATTAATTAAATCTACCTTCTGACTCATAAGATATGCTTCTTCTAATATTGGAATTAGAATGGAATTAAGATATCATGCTGGGCGCGGTGGCTCAAGCCCGTAATCCCAGCACTTTGGGAGGCCAAGACGGGCGGATCACGAGGTCAGGAGATCGAGACCATCCTGGCTAACATGGTGAAACCCCGTCTCTACTAAAAAATACAAAAAACTAGCCGGGTGAGGTGGCTGGTGCCTGTAGTCCCAGCTACTCGGGAGGCTGAGGCAGGAGAATGGCGTAAACCTGGGAGGCGGAGCTTGCAGTGAGCTGAGATCCGGCCACTGCACTCCAGCCTGGGCGACAGAGCGAGACTCCGTCTCAAAAAAAAAAAAAAAAAAAAAAATATCATTAAGCCTCATCTCATCATTTTTCTGAAGATCACCATGAAGCACAGGGGGTGGGGTATATTTCCTTCCAGGTAGTTAATGACAAGGCAGAACCAGAGCCTTCTGCTGATGAACCCAGGGCTCTCTCTGCTACCTCATCATGCCAGACTCCAGGCCATCATGCTTACACTGAACAAGACTTGAAGGCTGCTCAGAGAGAAAGAATCTCCCTCCCTTAGTACAGAGAAAAATGGTTACTTCATTGCCACAAGTCACGTGGAAGCAAACAAATAGTGTAGACCCAGAACTAAAAGAGAGAGAAAGAGAGAGAGAGAAATAAAACACCTTACTTTGATTTATTTCTTTTTCTTCTTCTTAAACCATGACCCTGCTAGGAGATTATTGGCACCTGCCAGTTCTGAGAAAGAGGTGAATGGTTAGAGCTGGGGATTTATAGACTGAGTGTAGGAAGCAGCTTCCTTCTCCCATAGCACATCTCCAGGAAGAACCAACTGTGATGGAGCTCTTGTGAAACTGGAGAGATGATGAAGAGTCAGAACCAACTTCACTCTACATCTTCCAACCCTGACACCTAGGGCTTGTGAGCACCTGGAAACAGAAAATTTGGCTATTCTGTAAGAATAGTAAATGAACTGGCTGGGTGCGGTGGCTCACATCTGTAATCCCAGCACCTTGGGAGGCTGAAGCGGGCAGATCACTTGAGTTCGGAACTTCAAGATCAGCCTGGCCAACATCGTGAAACCCTGTCTTTATTAAAAATACAAAAATTTGCCAGGTGTGGTGATGCATGCCTGTAATCTCAGCTACTCGGGAGGCTGAGGCAGGAGAATCACTTGAACCCAGGAGATGAAATTTACAGTAAGCCGAGATCGTGCCACTGCACTCCAGCCTGGGAGAGGTGACAGAGTGAGACTCTTGTCTCAAAAAAAAAAAAAAAAAAAAAGAAACTAAAAAAGTTTGGTGAAATCTTGTTTTACGTTCAAGACAAATAAGAAAGAAATTTTCAATGATGAAGACCTCAAAAGCAAATGAGACAAAACCAAAAATAGACAAATGGGACTTAATTAAACTAAAACACTTCTGACAGTAAAAGAAATAATCAAGAGTGAAGAGACAACACACAGAATGGGAGAAAATATTTGCAAACTACACATTTGATAAAGGACTAATATATTCAAAATCTATCAGAAACTCAAACAACTCAACGACAACAAAAAACAACAAAATAACTCCATTAAAAAGTGGGCAAAGCACATGAACAGACATTCCTCAAAAGAGGATATACAAATGGCCAAAAAGCATATGAAAAAGTGCTCAGCTACATTAATCATCAGAGAAATGCAAATCAAAACCACACTGAGATACCGTCTTACACCAGCACTTGTATCCCCTAAATCTATACAAATTAAAATTAAATTTAAAAGTCAAAAATCACAGATGTTGATAAGAATGTGGAGAAAAGGTAATGCTTATACACTGTTGATGGGAATGTAAATTAGCACAACCTCCATGGAAAACAGCATGGAGATTTCTCAAATAACTAAAAATAGAACTATCATTCAATCCAGCAATCCCCACTACTGGGTTTCTACCCAAAGGAAAAGATCATTATATAAAAAAAAACCTATACCCATATGTTTAGCACAGCATTCGGTTGGTGCAAAAGTAATTGAGGTTTTTGCCATTGAAAGTAATGGCAAAAACCGCAAAAAAAAAAAAATGGCAAAAACCGCAATTACTTTTGCACCAACTTAATACTATTCACATTAGCAAAGATATGCAATCAATCAACCTAAGTGCCCATCAATGGATGATTGAATAAAGAAAGTGTGGTTTTTATACACAATGAAATACTACTCAGCCATAAAAAAGAATAAACTTCTGTCTTCTGCAGCAATGTGGATGGAACTGAAGGCCATCATCTTAAGTGAAGTAACTCAGAAAGTCAAATATTGCATGTTCCCACTTTTAAGTGGGAGCTAAATAATGTGTACACATGGGTATAGAGAGTGGAATAATAGACACTGGGGAAGAGGAAGGGTGGGAGGGTGGGAGGGGAATAAGGGATGAGAAATTACTTAATGGGTACAATGTACAACACTCTTCAGGCAATGGCTACATGTTATACTCAAGTAACACAATTGCACTTGTACCCCCTAAATCTAAAAAAATATTTAAAGAAAAGTTTAAGGTTGTGTTTAAACATTTCTTCTTCTCTCTTTCCATATTCAGTTTAGACTAGTCTGGCAGCATGAGCCACCTACCAGCCTCTCACTCTCTCTCCTCTGAACTGGGGTCAGTTGATTCCACAGGACAGTGGGGATGTCACCAAGAGATCCAGTTGGCAGCTGGCTTCTGGCTTTCTCTCCTTCTTCGAGCAATATTAACAATTTTAAAAGGAAATTCTCTCATACAGAAACTATAGATTTTACAGGATCAAAATGGCAATGGTTGAATTAAAATAAAAGAGACATTTAGAGAATAAACAGAAGGGGAAAAGATGAGGTCACCAATAACACTTGTTTCTTCTTCCCATCTTTTTAATTCCTCCATCTTGAACAGCAAAATGCTTGGCTGCTAAGTTCACTAATTCATAAAGAATGCTCTTTTTCTGACACAGCACCAAGTACAGCATAGACATTGATTAAACATTTATTGAATGCTTATGATGGGCCAGTACTGAACTATTTCTTAAATACATTTTCTCATTTAGTTTAATCCTCTCAAAACTTTATGAAATACTATGATTCCCCTTTCACAGATAAGAGCATACAAAATTTTAGAAACTGATCGAAATGCCTCTCTCTGCTAATTCTCATAATGCCATTTTTAAAAGGCGGCTCAGTATGGTTTTCCCATGTTCGCAGTGAAAAGAAAAAGGAAAAGATGTACAGGCAGGTCGAAATTATAAACTCTGTACCTAAAATCAAAATTTCAAATTCATAGGCTTCTCACCAAATGTAGTTCACTCTAAATAGAATTTACTCGTGGCTACTCCAAAGCCGCAGGCTGAGTAATACCATCCAAATTTGCAATTATTACAAATTAGTCTGTTTTGTTGAGTGTATGAAAAGGTGAGTACATTATGCTATTATTCTGCTCCCAATTTCTACAATAATTGAAATAGTCAGAAGAGTACAGTAGATCAGAGATCAAAATATCACCCTTATGATGGATGGAGCATAGAAGTGTGACAACCGTAATCTTCCTAATATGCAATCTCAGAATTGGATTGAATCTCAAGGTTTCTCCCTGTGCCTCCCCAAACACCACTCCTGATCTTTAGGGGCACAGTCTGCCCTTATCCAGTTGATGGCATGGAGGGCAGAATGAAGAATAAAGAGTGCCCTTGGCAGGCAGGCAAATCCCAAAGACAAAGGAAAGGAGGAAGAAGCTGAGCTATGCACGCCCAGTTCCTCAGTCCAACCTCACAACCAGTAAAGGCACTCCCCTCTGAGGGGGTGGAGAGAGGGCAGAAGTGATATGCTAGTTCTTATCCCTCCTTGTGGAAACTCCAAGTCCCAAAAAACAGGTATCACCATCCTACTCACCCACCCCACCCCACATATATCCTGTGTGACTAGCCTGTGATCTACTCGATCCTCTTCATTTGGGGCATGTTGGGCCTCAGGCACTTCACAACATGATTATTTTATTCCTAACAGTTAGTAGGAAATAAAACATAAAATGACATAGTTCTGCTGTGGGTAAGCTCAAGGTTTTATGAAGGAAAAACTTCACTGTCACTTGCATTATATATGTAAAATACACAGATATATGTATAGATATACAAATTCTACATCTAAAGAGGAAAAAAAATGTCCAATGGTGACACAGCATTAAATGAATTAATAGCTAAGGGTTTTATTTACATCTCAGAATTAAGGAAAGCCACAAGCTGATTCACTGCACCACAGTGATGACTCAGCAGGTAGGTAGGAAGAGGAAGGAGTAGGCCAAAAAAGGGGTGGGGGAGGTGAAGCAGGTTCTGCATTTGATAACAACAGTCCCGCTTTTTAAATGCTTCTGAAAGAGGAGAGGGAAAAGTCAAAATTAACAATAACTTTGTTGTCCCACAAAGCCTCTCCTTCTTCCCTATCCACTCTAGGAAATTACGGAAGTGCATGCTGGAGGAGTCCATTGAAAATGTCAGCTCTTCCACTGCTGCGGGCAGTTTAGGTCTAGCGGTTAACTTCTCAGATTTGGAATCTTCACTACCAAGTTCCATTTCTAAATGCCATTAGAATTTCATAATAAAATACTGGATATAACATTTCTGTTATTACTTAGTTCCTTAGCAATAAAATCAAGACATTTAATGTTGCAAATTTGACCCTAAACAACTCTTATAAAAACATTTGCTATGCTTCCAACTGACCGCAAAAATATCTAGCCCAGCCTCCAACATTCATCTCAGTCACTTTGTATCAGGGGTGCACACAGAATTCCCTCCCTGAGTTTATGTCGTTTCTCTTGGTTCAAATTCCTCACTAGAAATGGAGCACAAAACACTATATATTTATTGACAGCCTGGTGGCTTGTAGCTTGCACCAAGCTAGTTTGTTTAGAAGAACAAACTAAATAGGGTCCTTGACTTCATGGCATGCACAGCACAAAAGACCTTTCTGACTTGCACCTGTCCAGACCTCAGTTGTTCTCAAGGATTTCATTCCCAAGCCAATACATTCCATTGGGATCTCCCTCCTTTGTTCCTCAGATAATCAACTGCCTGCATTCTCAGCACTTCACACATTCTAAGTTCTTGAATTAAACCACCTAAAGACTCCAACTCCTTCAAATCAAAAACACTCATAAAAGGATCCTGAAGCCCAAATAATGTTTGGTCCTCCTTCTCTTATTGTCAGGATTTTAACCTGGGTTATATCTTACAGTGTCCATAAAGGACTTTGAGGATTGGGGTGGGAGAGGTCTGTGTATCTATCCCCTGATGAACTTATGTGCAAATTTGTGTGTGTATGCTAATATTCTGTATTAGTCCATTCTTGCACTGCTATAAAGAAATGCCTGAGGCTGTGTAATTTAAAAAGAAAAGAAGTTTAGTTGACTCACTGTGCCACAGGCTGTACAGGTAACATGGCTGGGGAAGCCTCAGGAAACTTTCAATCATGGCTGAGGGCAAAGGGGAAGCAGGCACGTCTTACATGGCAGGAGCAGAAGAAAGAAAGAGAGGGGAGAGGAGAGGTGCTACACACGTTTAAACAACCAGACCTTGTGACAAATCACTATCTCAAGGACAAGGGGAAAATCCAGCTCCATGATCCAATCAGCTCCCAGTTCCCACCATGTCCCATTACAACGCGACATGAGATTTGGGTGGAGACACAAATTCAAACCATGTCAGTGCTGTTTTCTGAAAAAGCTCGCAAAGCTTTCATCGGATTCTTAAAGGAATGCTGGAACCCAGATCTTCTGCTTTACTAAGGTTTAAGCTATTATATCACTTTCTCAATCATTTCAATGAGCCTGGATATCCATTTGACTTCAGCTCTACTTTCTAACAACAAAGAGCATGATTTCCAGCAATATGTTCTTATTTTAAGTGTCATTTAAAATGTAAATGTAAAGTTCAATGGAAGTTACAACAGAAATTTTGCCTATCTTAATACGTAAATTGCTCAAGGGCTCAGACCAGCTTCGTTTCATCTTATACTACATGGTGGAGGAGAAACTTAGGCACTTAAATAGAATGAGTGGTAATTAAGTCTCACAAGTTACAGTGAGAATTGTAGCCATTAGTGCCAAACACTGAAGCTGAAAATTATTGAAATATGTATTTAATAGAACTGTCTTGTCGCTCTACTTTTTTTTTTGAGACAAAGTTTTGTTTTGTTGCCCAGGATGGACTGCAGTGGTATAATCTCGGCTCACTGCACCCTCTGCCTCCCAGGTTCAAGCTATTCTTGTGCCCCAGCCTCCTGAATAGCTGGGATTACAGGCACGTGCCACCACACCCAGAAAATTTTTAGATTTTTAGTAGAGACAGGGTCTCACATATTGGCCAGGCTGATCTTGAACTCCAGACCTTAAGGGATCCACCTGTCTTGTCCTCCTAATCATTCTACTTTTTTGTTATTGTATACTTACATTACTTTAAGACTACCAGAAAGAGACTCAAATTTCCAGAAAGAGATATACCCACCTCCCAGCAACAAATAAAATTCTCAATCTTACGGTTAAACACCTTTTATATTCAAGTTGGCTTTTGGCAGAATAGAAACAGCTGCAGCAGCAGTACACATTTCTAGTGGGGGAGACTTCAATAAATATTTAAAACAGTGAATAAATATTTTCTCCTCAGATTATCATAGTTATAAAAACCTAGGTAGAGAAAAAAGAAAAAAAAAACCCACTTTATTTTATAATTGTCTTTTGGGCATTTTCTATTTTGTGTGTAATCGTAGTGCACAAGCAGAAGGAATACATCTGGCAAGTTAAATAAGATCTTTGTAATCCAAACCCATGCAGGAAAAAGGATGCCTGTAGCTTTAAACACAGAAAGGAAATGATTCCAAAATCAAACTGCTGAAGAAAAAATACTGCCAAAACAGTGCATAATAAGAAGTTTACAGTTCTTAAATAAGAGGTATAATATAAAATTTAAAATTAGGTATAATAAACATTTTCATGTTAATTCTGTGACCCCCCTTCAATGTCAACATATGGCAATACTGCTGTTCTCATTGTGTAGATGGAATGAAATGGAAAAATAATACACCTAAGATAGAGAGGGCACTAACAACAGAAAACAAAATACAGTCAAGGGATAAATACACATTTACCTCACAGAGATATGGCTGCAAATTCCCTTGGAAACATAAAATGCCATCATAATACATGTCTCTCAAGTTGGGCACTATTAGGAAAAGCCAGTGCAATGTTTCATTTTATTACCTTTAAAATGTTGGAATAAGAAAGAAGATAGCTCCCTGGATTTTGTACTCCAAAGCACTACAAAGCATCAGGACAACTAAAAAGCCAAACGGGAAAACAGAATTTTTCTTAAAATTAAGGCTATACTAACATAGTAACATACTGAGAGACGACACCACGGCAAACTGCACAGTATTAATAATTAGAAATGAGAAGACTAACATTCTCCAATTTTTACACTTCATGATTTCTGAATTTGTTCAAACTTAAATCCCCATTTCCAATGTGATCATTATTTATTCTCTAGCTTTTAATTTTTGGTTTCCTAAATGAAGAATACAATTCAGGAATAAGACAGCAAGTTGACACTGTGCTGCTCCCATCACATAATGGTTTCGAAAAAAGATCTGCTAAATGATATAAATTCAGTGAAACAAAGGTGTTTGAATAGACTAACTCACTGAATTTATTCACCAGTTCCATTAAAGGAAAGAGGTGAATGGCTAAGCGAAAACAAATCTCTTTCAGTTTCCCTTCCTTTTCCAGACATTTATTTTATGGCTGCATCAATTGTGCACATCGAGACTTATAAAGCACTATAAGAAGAGTGTCAATCATAAGCTAAAGGGAGCAGAGGGTTCAAGGTAGTATTTGAGAAGAGAAACCAAGAGGTGTAGTTGAGAATTACAGAAACTAGGCAACCTCATATAGTAAATTACCAGGGAGAGCCAAGCGTAACAGAAAGAACTGGAGGAAGATGACAGGGAAGAGATATCACATAAAATACTAATGTGCCCCCAGGGTTATGGAACTAAATGGTGAAGGATATGTTTAGATAAGCTAGAGAGAGTTCATTGTAAATTTGGAGTTCACAGTATAAGATGACAGAAATAAAGAGATAAGTGCCTGAGTATCTAAATTGGTGACAAATGCATTCTTGGGCAATCCCACAGAGGTACGGAGAATACACTGATACCCTGTGGTTCTCTAGAGGCCTGAAAGACTTAATATGTTGCACAGGGGGTTCATATGCTATGTGCTTTAGTCACCTCTAGGACCAGAGCCATCAACACCACCCCTCTCACCATCATTACTGAGCTCGTTCTCTCCATTCCACAGCTGTTTCCAGGTATGGAATTACCTCCATCTCTCTCAATTTACTGCCACTTAACTGCTTCAAGTCTGTGGGGAGCAATTATTAAATCCTATCCCAAAATTGCTAATGATCTCCCAGGAACTGAGAAAAGTTATTCCCATTCTGAGTCAAACAGTGTATCTCCTTGATACATAGAAATAGAAATAGGCCCATAGAAATAGGTTCAAGAGAGACCCAATCAATATCTTGACAATCATCCACAGGTGCATTCATTCATCCTTTTATTCAGTGAATAAAGATTTATTGAACACTAACTGTATGTTAGGCTTTGGGACATTGAGGATATAAAGTTAAAAAGCAAGTCTCCAGTGGTGCACACCTGCAGTCCCAGCTACTTGGGAGGCTGAGGCAGAGGATTGCTTGAGCCCAGGAATTTGAGTCCAGGCAGGGCAACACACCGAGACCTGTCTCTAAAAACAACAACAACAACAACAAACCCAAGTCTCTCCTCTCAAGGAATTCGGAATCTAGAAGGGAGATAGGCTCTCCAAGAATAGCAATACAATATGGGAATCATTGCTAGGTGGAGACCCAGATCCGTTGGAAGCACTGGGAAGACTATAAGGAGAATCAGAAACGGCAGGACAAGTGTAGTAGATGAATGAATGACTCCTAAAGGATGGGTAGAAATTTGCCCTGGTGATAAATAGATGAAATATTTTCCAGAAAGACCACACAATTTTAGTTATAGTGAAAAAGTACATTATCATTGTCAAATACTATTTAAAAGTTATTCCATCATTTCTTCAAAGGTGTTCACCTCATTCTTTTGGCTTGTGATCTCATAGGATTTTAAAGTATCATTATGAACATTTATTGGAACCGCATAGTGGATGCAGCCCTTTCCCTTACCCCATGTGTCACTCTCATCAGATGGCCTTATCAATGTCCCTGGGCTCCATCGTTTCCTTCAGCATCAGACCTTGCCTACATTATAAACACTATGACTTTCCCCTGTTTCCCTGTCCTGGTCCAGTGCAACAGCTCTGATTTCAAGCCCACTCTCTTCTATTTCTCATGGCTAAAAAGAAAGAAGAGTGGAAGACGGCTTTCCCTGTGGGCCCTCGTAACTACTTAGCACGTGTAACAGGAGACTGAATTTGCACATTCTTATCCCCTTGAGTCAGCCCACCCTGATCAAATTGGTAAGACTTTCCTGGTTCCTGTTTCCTCAATCTTTTATCCCACCCTGCACATGACAGGTGATAGTCAAGTGTGAGGGTCCAGATTCTTGTGAACCCGCCCCCTAAATTTTGTGGGGGAAGTTAAAGACTCTCAATACGTTTTTGTGGTCCTGACCCCTAAGGGAACATGAGTAATAGCAGATCACCACAGGTGTAACACAAACGTTATACATAATGCTCAGTTGCTAGCAGGATAGCTGTAACTATCCCACTCTCTCCTACTCGGAAAAAAAAAAAAATGTTTTAAAAAGACAGAGTGACTTTTATAGACATCATTTATATACATAATCTAAACTCTGCCATAGTTAATATATAGCTAGTGTACTCAAACACACGGCATTCAAAATATTGAATAATATTATGTATTATTAGAGCCATCTATCCAGTGGTTATTCTACTCCAGTCTGCCTGACGCCAAAGCTGGTGGGAAACCCTGTGCTAGGAGATAACGGGTTGATGTGTCGGCCTTGCTTGCTGCATTTTGGCTGTCTCTAACAAAATGCTTTCCCTGCATGGTACATTGAGCAGCGAGGACCACACGCTTTGTGTCTTGGTCATATTGAAAGAGGGAGAAAGGCACAGTGAGAGATTGAGAGAGCAGGCAGAGCTAAAGCTAAAAACGGTTAACCATCTCCTTTCATCGGGAAGAAGCGAAGTGAGAGACAGGTGGCAGGAAATGAGGAGGAAAGGCCTTGTAACTATTCAGCATCTTAATTCTCAAAACCAATCACTGAACTAAGTGCTGTTATTATCCCATTTTACAGGCTTGTGGGAGGTTAGAAACTTGCCTAAGAGCACAGTTAGTCATGGGACAGCCTTGAACCTTTCTGGCTCCAAATACCATTCCTGTGAAAGCCGGCCTCCTGGAGAACAGGTAGACTCAGGAAGTCTCCCACGAGGCTTCAGTCCACTGTGCTATTTTATTCCTAAATGCCTCCATACCCCTGGCAGGAACCCGAAAAGCGGAAGTCAGTTTATTTCCCGTTATTCATCACTTTCTGACTGCTCTCATAACTTCGCCCAAATCAATAGGCTTACCTCCTCCCGGTACAACTTTTCACCACCTGGCAAACCCCAGATAGGCCAAGGCTCCCTTTGTTGACATTACTAAGGAAGTAGTTAGAAACCCAGACAGGTTTATGTTTGTATCAGCCTATTAGATTTATTTGTTTTCTAAAAATAGTGAGCATACATTAGTATTTTAAGTTGAAAACTTTATTGTTTTTTATTCCCATCATTGTATTACTATGTCTACCACAGTAAGGAAAGTATAGCCTCCAAATACTCACTTTTGCCTATACATTAGAGCTTGTTCAACTTCTAAAGTCTTCACAAATTTCTGTATCAAATGCTTTTGGTAAATAGAATAACCAATGAAAGCTTTAATTTTCTCATAATGCTACATAAACAAAATTTTAATAAAATAAGCCTTCTATAAATATATAGTATGATTTTAAAAATAAAATGTCCATCTTTTTCTGAGTCGTACTAAATATATATTTTAATCATGACTGTGAGGCAGTAGAGGTAAAACACATGGACTGTGGAGCCAGAATTTAAGCATTTGAAATCTGCCTGCCTATTTTTAAGCTCTATTACCTTAGCAAAGTTACTTGACTTCTCTGAACATAGTTATGTAAGCTAATATTTAGAACAGTATCTGGTATGCACCCAACAAGTCTTAGCTGTTATTAACCTGGAGGGAGTAATTACGACAAGCAGTCCCTCTAATTTAACTGGGAATTCTTGGAAAGTGAGAATATGTAATACACAAATTGCCTCCAAATGTAATGAAATTTTAATAATACTAAATCTAACAATTAATGAATATGACATAGTACATTTGAGAGATGTTTCATTAAACATTTATTGTTTCAATCTTGCAGCTTTCTTTCAGTATTCTGAGCCAATTTTTTTTTCGTTTTCTTCTTCTGGTCTTAAGTATTTTCATTGGCCCTTAAAAACTGTATAGGCCCTAAGCACTGTCTCTATAGAACTCGATGGATAAAATGGCCTTAGCCAGAGTAAATGGGACGGCTGTGAACTCTAACCTTTCCAAGCCCACAATGCCATTCCTGTGATAGTCTGCCTCTTGGAGAACATTTTCCTCAGCAAGTGTTTGGAAAGGTTTCTAGACATTTTCGAAAGGTTACTAAACAGCATTTGAAAGATAGGAGAGTAAAGCAAAATCCCAGATATTATTGATGAGCCAAAATTTTAAAACTACTGCTGGTTAAGCTCAGTGTTTGTACCAAATCCTGGGCTGACACTGACCCTCCAATTCGGCACAAATAGAAGAAACAGTGATTTGGTAGAAGGTTGGAACTGGCACGGATCCAAGAGGGAATGTCCTTTTGATTAGAATGGGACTGCTCCTTGAGAGACATGTGAGTATCATGCCATTTTGATTCCAGAATGTTCAGTCTAATGTGTTTAGAGAATAAAATTAAGTTTTTACCTCAGTATATAAAATGGGCCAAATATTATTTAATATTTCAAAGGGCTTGAATTTTAAGTACTGTTACGTAGAAAAACCTATAAGAAGAAACATGATAAATGGCTGATGTTATTTTTAAATTCTAAGGCAGTGGGTCTCAAAGTGTGGCATGCTTTGTGTCATGAGGCCACTCTGTATGTGTGACCATGAGGGCAACAATATTTCAAAATAATCCTAGGACACCGTTTGTCTTTTCCACTGTGCTTACATTTGCCTGTTGAAAATTACATTGCAAAAGCAATGGTGGGTAAAACTGTTGATACCTCATCATGAACCACAGCAGGGGTACCACACTGACTAACAGTGACTCAATCAGAAAAGGAAAAAAAAAATACAAGAAAAAACAGTTTCACTCAAGAATGTCCTCAATGAAGCAGTAAGACTTTTTAATCTTATTAGATCTCAACCCTTCAGTACATCTTTTTTCGATTATGTATGATACAATGGGAAGTAAGCATAAGTGTCCTGCAGCTTACCAAAGTATACTGGTTTTCATGAGAAAAAGTACATAAGTATCTGAGTTGCAAATGTATGCTTTTTTCATGGAACACTATCTTTTCTTGAAAAAACAACTGACAACAAACTACAGTGCTCACATTTGGGCATTTGGCAAGCACTTTTGCAAAAAAATGGAGGGAATCTGTCACTTCAAGGAAAACAATAAATCAGCTTAATACATTTGAAGATTTTTAAGCTAAAATTAGAATTTTGAAAATTTGCATTTGCCACCATGAGCTTGGCCTCTTCTCAATACTCAAAGACTTTTCTGGTAAGATTGGTGGACATATTAATGAATATGATATTTTGATAATATATAATACAATGAGTCAACATTTGGAAGACCTACATAATTCAGTGAACCATTGTTTGTCAAATGACCAATACATGATATTAAGCATCTATTCAAAATAAAAAATAGACCAGTGACTATTAATATAACAAAGAATGAAAGTTCATTGATTTGGCCTAAAATGACACATTGCAGCTAACTTCTAAAAAAATATCATTTGTCAGATTTTCATAAAGTAGCAAAGAATGATAACCTCAATTATCTGAAAAGGCTATGAAAATACTCTCCCCTTTCCATTTATGTATCTCCATTAGGCTATTTTTTCTTCATATGCTTCAATCAAAACAATATGTCACAACAGAGATAATGCAGAAGCAGATATGAAAATCTAGTTATCTTCTATTGATTCAGGTATTTAAAACATTTGCAGATATGTAAAACAATGCCACTCTTCTCATTTTTTTTAGAAAACCAAATTATGTTTTATAAAACATATATCACTTATGTTAACATGTAACAGGTTTTTTAATTTAAATTAATAAGCACAGATCTAAGACTTTCTTAGTTTTAATGTCTACTATAAAATGTAGGTAGATATAACCCAAATAAACAAAATCTGTGTGATCCTCAATAATTTTTCATTTTTATTTATTTTTATTTTTTTGAGATGGAGTCTCACACTGTCACCCAGACTAGAGTGCAGTAGTACTATCATGGCACACTATAGCCTCCACCCCTCTGTGCTCAAGTGATCCTCCCACCTCAGCCTCCCAAGTAGCTGAGACTACAGGCATGCACCACCATGGCTGGCTAATTTTTTTATGTTTTGTAGCAACGGGTGTTTTCTATGTTGCTCAGGCTGCTCAAAAATTTTTATGATTGAAAAAGAGCCCTATGACCAAACTTTTGAGAACTGCTGTAGTTAAATGTGTTTTTTCTAAGTCAGCAGTCATTGTGACATCAGCAGCAGGTCAATGATTACCATATGAAGGATTCCATGCAGTTGAGTATCATTTCACAGAGCTCTCCAGTTGGGCTCCTCTATAAGAAGCTAATCACCTAAGAGATTCTATTGCTGTGGCTGATGATTTCCACAGAGTGTTCTATGATGTTATCAGGAAAGGCATCCAACAAATAGTAAGAGAAAGACCATTTCATTTGTACATTATTTCTTCCTGTGATTCTGTGTTTTCCAACACCTTGCCTCTTGTTTCACCGTGAAAGATGTACACACTTCACACCAAAAGGGTAAAAGCTGCTGCTAGGCAAATGTGGACTTCAAATGTCTCCAAGGTCAGACAGTCTTTTAAAAATGTTTACCACAAATGTAAGATTCGGCACCAAGATTCAACTAGATATCCAACTGTGACATCTGATGATTGTAATCAAGATGATGTTAGTTATGACGGAAAAATGAATCTTACAGTAGTGCTCCAAGATGTTAAGACTGCTCAAGTTGAACTTTTCAGCCAAATGACTGACATTGTCCATGCGATACCAAAAGTCCATGAAAAGACTGACTTGTATCAAAAACAGATGGAGGTCCTGGAAACCAGAATGAATGTTAATGAAGACAAACAATGCACAACGACTAAAGATATCCTCTCTATGAAAGAAGACATCAAGGCCTTAAAGAAGAAGGTGACAGAACTGGAAAATCAGAATTCCTACTCCAGGATACATTGTCTAGAGATTCCGGAGGGAGAAAGGGGTAAAGAAATCACAGAACTGCTTTACAAACTCATACAACCAGCAACTCTGAAGAACACATTGGCCTCTACAGACATGGAAATCTCTTCAGCAGAACCAGAGAAAGTTCCCAGTTATCCAAAGTCCACTGACCATCTTGAGAAAATAACGATTTCTCCCCAAATTAAAACTCTGAAGAAGCGTAACCATCAAAACGCATCAAGGAACTTTAAAACAGCAAAGCCAAATATTTACATTTACCCAGACTTCAGTACATGGATCAAGCTAACTTTTGTTCATGGAGGAAAATGGACATTTTTCCTCAGTGCTACCAAGTTAGAAGAATTCATCCAGTGGCTTCTTTCTAGGCCAGCCATTCTCCCTGAAGAACCCCAGGTCATAACCCAGAGATATTGTCCATTCACTGGGCCTATTTTGAGCTTGACCACGATCTGTCTCTCCATGTTCAACAATATTTATGGCTTTATTCGTTCCTTAAAAGAAGAGGTAACTCGACTATAGAGTTATGTTCTGCTTTGCTTGGCACAAAATAAATGTAACCTGGAGGCTCCAAGCATTTACACATTGGTGTGGTGGCTGTGAATTCTTCGGTAGTTTGCTCACTCTGGGCCCACTATCTGCAGAATTTCTCTGTCTACAGTAAGTTAAGGCACATGATCTAATTGAACTGTTGTAATTTGTTTTCTGTCAATGTTCTTGTTTTCTCAAAGGCAATTCATGAGGACTCATCCTGGGTCCATTTTCATAGATAATTGGAAACAAAGAATGAAAGAGTCAAGGGCAATATGAAGTATGTTTGATGGTCTCCAAGTCAGTTTTGTATACACTTTGTCCTCATGGCCTTTGTGGATAAGATTTGTGATACCAGAAACATACTCTACTGACAAGACTTCATTTTGTTTGTTACTTATTTTTGAAATGGAGTCTCACTCTGTCACCCAGCTGGAGTGTAGTGGCGCAATCTCGGCTCACTGCAACCTCCGCCTCCCGCGTTCAAGTGATTCTCCTACCTCAGCCTCCCGAGTAGTGGGAATTACAGGTGCCCACCACCACACCCAGCTAATTTTTGTATTTTTAGTAGAGACAGAGTTTCACCATGTTGACCAGGCTGGTCTCAAACCCCTGACCTCAAGTGAGCCACCCACCTCGACCTCCCAAAGAGCTGGGATTACAGGCATTAGCCACCGAGCCCAGTCAGACTTCAGGTGGTATAGAGTGAAAAGGATACCCATTGTCAAGGCTACTAAAGTTAGCATTATAGAAGTGAAAGGGATTGAAAGGCCAAGTTATTGCAAGGAACGTATTCAAAAAATTGACTTTTTCTTTCAACTTCAGCTTCTTCTTTATCAAACAATTAGATAAGAGGAGAAAGACAATATGATACTGGGTAATTTTTACATTTTCATGAAAGGAGAAAAACACCATGTCCTGTAGGTTTGATACAGGGGAAAAGGGAAAATCTAAGAAGGGGTTTGTGCACTGAGTTAAATCTCACCACTATAATACCGTAAACTCTTACATGACAAAGTTTTTGTTTGTTTGTTTGTTTGTTTAAAGCATATGGCCAAGAAGAGCTTCATTTTTAGATATAACAGGTGGTTGTCATTGTAATTTCTGAATATCATGCAGAATAACTGTAAAGCAATGTTTCTTTCACCACTTAACTCAGTGAATGAAATCTACCTTCCTTTGTGGTCATGTTTTAACCACAAATATTCCTGGCAAATGTACTACTACTAATTATTTGCAGTCAACACTTTGAAAGGGGGGGTTTGGTAGCTAGCTAAGAACAAATGAAAGAGGACAAAGGACCTAAAGGTGGGTATAGAGAAAATTAAGACACAATTTTGTCTGATGCCAATCTGGGAGTAATTACATACCACAATTTTTTTCGTTGACAAATATATTCTATTTGATCCTTCTTTACAAATTTATAGATATGTACGTAATAACTTTTAGAATATGTCAATATGCAGGGAATCAACCTAAATGCCCATCAATTACAGATTAGATAAAGAAAATATGGTACATATACACCATGGACTAATATAGACAGCCATAAAAAAATAGGATGAGATCATGTCTTTTTCAGGAACATGGTGGAGCTGAAGGCCATTATCCTTAGCAAACTAATGCAGGAACAGAAAACCAACTACCACGTGTTCTCACAAGTGGAAGCTAAAAGATGGGAGCTCGTGGACACAAAGAAGGGAACAACTGACACTGGTGCCTACTTGAAAGTAGAGGTTGGGAGGAGGGACAGAAGCAGAAAAAAATAACTATTGGGTACTAGGTTTAGTACCTGGGTACTAATGACTTGAGTTTACCTGGAAAACAAACCTGCGCATGTACCCCAAAACTAAAATAAAAGTTAAAAAATAAAATATGTCAATATGCAACATACCTAATAAAAGCAAAGGTATTTATTAGATGTTTGTTTGAAAATGAGATAACTGTGCTTACAATGTATTGTTCTGTTAAAGGCACAAGCGATCTCTATGCATTTATTTACCATTAGAAATGTCCGTAGGGAACAATCAGCACTCTACTTCAGTACATTAGGTGTGATGCTCACATTAGGACAATATCTAGGGAAGGCAGGCCATGACACAGGCAAATGACATCGCAAATAGCTTCTGGAAGAGAAAAAAATGCCCCAGCTGGTACAAGCCTAGGTCATCTGAGCCTCTGTATATTAGCACTGACTTTCACTTTTCCCCCTCACATGTCCCTTTGACAGCCCTTGATGTTTCTAGAGAGGCACGCAGTTTACGAGAAGAGCACATGCTTGAGGATCAGATGACCAAAGTTCTCAACCTAACTCCTAAATTTTACTCTTACAAATTCTATTATTTAATTTCAATGAGGTTTGTTCCATCAGCTGTAAAAACATAATCATTATATGAACTTAGTAAATATTTTTTTCAGTGTTCACTAACAATAAGGGATCATGGAGGATACAAGAAAAGATAGACATTCCCTGTCCTGTAAATATAGAACATTAAATGGCATAAATAAAAAATGTACACAAAGAACTCTGAGGCATGATAAATGGGGATGGGCAGCAAATAGCAATACTGAAAGTACTGCTGGTATCAGAGAAGAAAGAAGTTTGATGAGTCTTGTGGTAAGGAAGTAAGGTGACGAGGAGGTGGAGAGGGCAATGCAGCTGGCAGAGGGAAAAACAGGAGCAGAGGGCGGGGGGCTAGTAGGGAACATGGGATGTGAAAGCCACCGGGCATTAGATAACATAAAGTACAGATGGGCTATTATTTCAACCCTTTTATGGATCTAATTTTTCTCTTCAGAGATTCCCACAATCTTCATTTCAACCTGTTTTCTTTACCTACATAAGAATGTTAGAGGTGAGACAGTGACTCTACATGATTTTCTCAAGGTCTCACACTTTCCCTAGAGAGGATTCTGTTTGTCCTGTTAATGAATTGAGTTCCCTGTGAGCAAAGGGAGGATTTTGCTTCTGAGTCAATTATTTATTGTCACCTAGACAAGATCTCACATGACTTGTTAAAATTATAAATCATCTCATAACTCAGCATGTGAGCAAATAACTTTTCCCCAGTCCTGGCTTTCAAGTTCACCTGCCTCTCACGAGCCCACCTCCATCCCTCCTGGCTTGGAGGAGTGGCGTTTCTCTCACCCACATTCCTTCACTAGTGCCTTACAGAGTCTTCATCAATTATTCCCCCTTTCCCCTCCATCTTAATCACCACCTATCAGTTCTTTGTACTCCGCTTACAAAAATACTCACCTGGTTCCCTTATCCTTGTGTTACCCTCATCTCCTGCCAATTTCCCATCATCTTTTTGAATGAGCGGCCCACCCTCCCTGTCCCCACCTTGCCTCTCCTCTTCTCTCCATGGCTCATAGGAGCATGTCTTCCAGAACAGTGCTTTCTCATCTAGTTCTCTTCCCATCACTCTGGCAGAGCCTTCTCAGTTTTCTTAGATGATTCCTCTGCCACTAATCATTCTGTTAAAATATGAATACTTCACTTTCATGACTCCCAAATCAAAGAATTCTTAATCTAGCTTCTCCTGGGACATCCTGAGTTTTGATTCCAAATAACTATTTATCTTCTCCACTTGTGTGTCTACAAAAAAAAAAAAGTATATAAATATAATTAGATGAATGTCTATAATGTATATCAGTCAAACATGAAAGTCATTGTGCATTCACCAAAACATCTCAAATCATTGTTTTTGCTATTAAACACATCTGTTGGGGAGGAAACACTCGGTGGTGAAAAGAGCAAAGACATTCAAAGAACAGATTTTAGAATGTCTATTTATTAAACATTTATATTATGTATCAGGCACTATGCTAGTTGGGTGTACAATCATGACCCTCATAACTATGTGATTTTGGCAAATTCCTTAAACTTTGTATTCAGTTTTCTGAACTCCGAACTGAGAACAATTTATGTCATGAGACTTTTGTGTTAATTAAATGAAATCACATGTATAATCTGCCAAGAATAATGTTTGATTTCATAGGTGCTTAACATATGGTGGTCATTTCCTTCCCTCCATAGGCTAAATGTTAATGGAGGGTGTGAAGATGAACAGGACATGGGCCCTGCCTCAAGCAGCTCCCATTCAGGACTCTGCCTCCTTTCATCAGCCATAAAGGACTCCAGACAAATAGGGAACAAAGTGACAGGCTAAATACAAATGCTTCAAACCAAATCTTGACTCCCTCATCCAAAGACAGTGTGATAAGAATAAGACGGGGTGTGAAGCTCTCCTCCTGGTCCGGGCACTCAACCAATATTCCATCATCTACAACAGTCGTTCGCCAACCTTTAATTCCACGCTGTATAAATAAGCAGCAAAGAAAAGGATCTGGAGGGAAGGGAGGCTGAGTTAGGATAAATAATTTAGTTCAGTGTGTAATACTTGCTTGCATAAACACAGAGACTAACAGCATTCTGTTCATTCAAAAACAATATTCACCAACATTTATTGAAATTTGACTCTATACCAGGAAATAACTGAGCTAGGTGTGAACAAATAGAGATGCAAAGACATCAGTCCTGTCCTGAAAGAACATACTTTCAAATGGTGTTATTTCCAGTTGCCAATTATTTTGGTCTGTTGCTTAGATTTGGATTGGAAAACTACACACTTCATTTAAAACTTAATTTAGCTTTTTTTGTGGGACACAAATCAAGTTCCATTTAGAAAAAGATACTTTCCTAAAAGTAGTGTTTTAAGATTAATTCAAGACAGAAAAATATAGTTTTTTTCTAAATGCTTCTACACACCTTCAAAATACGGACTGTCACCAACATATCAGTGGATTATGCTCTGAAACTTTATTTGTAAATCCTTTAAAACTCAGAATGCATACTACAAAGAAATAGTAGTAGAGTTGGATTTTTTGATCAACCTGTAAAAGCTGACTGAACTACAATGTAGCTGAGATAATGGCATTAATAAAACTATAAAGCCAAGTTTTTGTATATTCCCATGCCAAAGTGTATTCAGGAAAACAACTGCAATAGTGGTAGCCCTGACAGCTGGACCAGCACCCCCATGCTCCATATTCTCTCTTCTATCTGATAGTGGAGTGAAAATTTCATAGATTGACGGCCCTAGTGGAGGACACCATGGAGAATAGGGAACAAAGAACAGCAACTAAGTGGGAGCCAAAACAGGTGCTCCAGGGATGGGAAGCCAAGGTGGAAATTCTTGGGTGAGGAAAGAGACAAAGGCTCCGTGTGGCTGCTGAGAACCTAGTCCAGGGAATAAGGACTGAAGTGGGGCCAACGTCATCTTTTACAATGATGAGGGACTGAAGGCTGCATACAAGGGAGACAATTGAAACATGTAAAGCATAATTTTTGGCACATCGTCAGGCTCAGTAAATGGTGATAACGATGCTGGAGATGATGAAATAGAGGCAAAATCTGTGGGGTTTGCTCCTTCATTTGTTTTTTGGAATACAACCTATTTGGAGGCTAATTTTATTTGTCAGGGACATGAAACTCCAATGGCAGTGGCAGATGGAGTTACTGGAGCAGGGTGACGGTTGCGCAGATGGGACATGTAGGTACAAGAATGTTGCACTAGTGGGGCTCTTGGGGCAAAAATAGGATATGTGAGCTTGTCCTCTCATCTTTCTCCTTTTCCATGCCATTCTTTTCACCTAAAGCTTGAGATGCAAGGATGTGGGGTTTGGGGAGACACATTCCAGATAGAGGCAGAGGTGGAATGGGGGAAGAACAAGAAGAAGAAAAACCCTTCAGTAGGATTAAGAAACAACTAATGTTCTAGTGCGGCCCTACAGACAATAAGGCACTCCTCCCACGCAGAGCAAAGGTACTACACCATGCGCTCCGAAAATGCTAAAAAAGGCAAAAAAAGGCAGTGCTTCCTTAGGTAATTTAATGACATGACCATCCTTTTTTTATTTTTTTTTTACCCTTAGTTACATTTTAGCTGTAAGGAATCTGCACAAGCTTCCAGGAATGGCTCTCAACAGGACTCTTCTAATCTTTGCTTTAGTCAAAGATCCCATCAATTTTTTTCCCACCTATTTTAGATTCTACCTTTCTCTCCCACTCTCATCTGCTGTCATAGGAAAAGAATGCATGAAAATGTGGCCAGGTGATCATCTGATTCTGAAGATTTATTCCTAATGTCAGTTGCTTCAGAAGGGGTGTTCTCATCGGCCAATATCCTGATGGAAGGTGTGACATGTATTTCAGATATCAGAAAATCTAAATTTGGATACTGCTGTCATTTATAGTGACCCTTAGTCGACTTATATTTACCAAATATATAAAGATAATAATTGCTTGATGTACAAGCTGTAATTGGATCACAGCCATCAGTGAAATGATTATTTGTTGTTATAGCAATATTAATGAAATTATGCCTATGGCAGCCTAATTAGACGAGCACCATCACGACCCAGCTGGCATTTTCAATATGTTATCTAAGAGGTATGATCAGAAGACAAATCAGAGCTGACTTAATGAAGTTTCTGATCAGAGGCTGCTCTGCAGACAATGAGTTATTGAAGGAGACAAAGAGGAACTCATGACTGGCAAATTTATGCAGGCTGTTATAGAACAACAAAACACAACAGATTTTGCTAGATTCGATCTTGTTGAGAGTGGTAGCAATAGAAATGTTCTTCCTTCTCAACAGCAGGATCCCAAGTCACAAAAATTTAACTATGAAAATAAGCTTAAAGATTACTTAGTTCAGTGATATTCAAGTGGGGGTACCCCCAAGGGTCTTTTAAAAATCTCCCAGCAGATGTTTGCAAAGTAATCCCTCCCAATACCATGATACATCTATGGGTTAGGGGACATGACATTGTCTGTACCCCATTTAAGAATCATGACAATAGGACCAGCATAATATAGGGACTAAGAACAAGCACCTAGATATTGGATAGGACAGAATTCAGGAGGGCTGTTACTCAAGGTGTGTGTGACCTTGCTGAGTTTCTTAAATTCTGAGTCGATGTTCTTATTTCTGAATTGGAGATCATAAAATATAATGTAAAATTATGTGCTATGAAAAAAAAATGAGGAAAAACACTTAGCTCAGCATCTGGCACATAGTAGGTACTCAATTAGTGTTCCATATAATTCTACCACTGCTACTACTAGGGCAGCTGCTGTCCAGTATGTTGAGGCAGAAAAAAGACTTGAGGAACAGAAAACTGGTCCAACTTACTGAGGAGGAACCTGAGATCCAAAGGCAGAAGTGACTTGCGTAAAGTTACCCAGTTTATAGGGGTGTGGACCAGATTCCAGGGCTACAGATGGTTGGTGTTGTGATTTTTAGACCATACTGAATCGTTGGATTCTGACAGCTTAAGTAAAAATCAGTGAAAATAACCAGGGAAATGCAGTGGCCTAGCAGTCAAAGAAAAATTTAGCTGTGCTTCTCTCCCTCTGTGCAGTCTCCCTAATGTTTTATAAAGTATCAAAGTGCATTGATCGAGGATAAGAAATCTGCTATTACCGCAATCCAAACAAACCCCTTTCTTCAGATCATAGAGGGCATGTTCCATTACCTTTGAAACTTTGACTTTAAAAAAAAAAGAAAAGAAACTTTGACTTTTCTCACCCCATAATTTGCCAGGCTGGTCTTCTATTATTGAGCATTTGATCAGGGATGAGGTGTGAATATTATATGGCAATGTATGTACGTACACACACATTTTTATGTAGATTTAGATATATGCATACACATGTGTATATGTGGTATCAAATATGTGTGTATGATACACACACATCCCAGAGATTTATAATCTTTGATCGCTTTTTTTAACCCATTTCCAGTGCTATTGTTCTAGTTACTATAGCTACAGGTGAAAAAAAATAGTGATAATAAGCACCCACACACACATATTTGTAATAGAAGACTCAGATGGTCCCTGTAAATGTTAATGTACTTTTAGAAAGTTGAAGAGCTGTGAATAATACAGTTTATATGAGTCTTAAAGGACAATGATCACTTACTGTGAAGGCTGTCATTCAAGGGAACAGCAGAGTTTGACAGGAAACATGTATTAATACAATTAATGTAAAACCTAAAAACTAGAGAAGCACTCTCAGCCTGTCTTCCCTTCCCTCTTGCCATCTTCTTTAAAAAAAAAACAGGATTATTTCTCTTTTCCTATCTCTTTTCCTGGGTTTTTGATAAAGTGTTACTATTTCCACCAGTGGACTTCTCCCTCTTTCTCTGTCTGTCCGTTTCTGTCTCTCCCTTCTTCCTCCTTCCACCTCAGTTTTTCTCAGGATGGTGCAGCAGCCCATGGGGTCACACATATACTCACTTGCCAGCAAAGGTCACTTTCCCCCATTCAGTTTCAGTGTTTATCTACCCTATTCTTCCTGATTCTACCTCCTGTTATCCCTGCTTCCTGCTCCAACTTCCTCTCGTGGTTGCTTACAGCTACATCCGTTTCCCAAATCCCACTTCCTAGGTCCTGATTTCTGTGTCCAACTCAGGCCGGCAATCATGCTTCACCTTCTGACTGTCCTCTTGGTATGGCTGCTTCAATGTACCCATCTGATTCTAGACTGTGTCTCCATTCTGACTCATTCTTCAGAGGATTCCCCCGAGACATTTCTCAAATACGCACTACTTCCTCCATTTATTTGGTCACGCCTTTTTTTTTTTAACTTCATTCTTACTTTTTTCCCATAGAACCGATGGTAATACAGAATAAAATTTTATTCGTGGAATGTATTTTGTGTAATAAAGACAATGGAATGTTCCTTGGTCTGAATTTCAAAAGCAAGTGAATAGAACAAGTTATAATTTAGCTAGGGAAGTAACTTTAGCTATAGTTGCTTTTACTTATTATTTTTCCTATAGCTTCTCAATTGCCAAAAAAAAAAAAAAGTTCTCCATCCTGAGAAAATGTATGCAAAACAATTTTAATCCAATTTTCTTATCTTTATTTGCTCTTATATTCTGGTCCCTTTGTGGTTTCAAGCAAATTAATTTGTTTTAATTTCTGAGGAGAGATAGGGGATATTTTTGGTTGTTTTTCAATTCACTGAAAATGGGTTTTAGAATAAGCATGTTTTGAAGGAACACTGAGTCTGTTACCTGCAACAATGAAATGTAAGAAAGTCAAGAATAGGATAAACAAATAATTAGACAAAATTTCAGATTTTGGACATTTCTGGATCTGAGATGAGATTGCTTGCCTAGCTCCCCTTAACTCTTCGTTTAAAACAAAAACTTCTTAGGTTTTGAACTTCCACAATTACAAAATCAATTTTAAGTATGTATAACTGAGAATACTACGTGACTAGGCAGTCTAAAGAAGACTGAAAAAATTGTAAAGATTCAATTCACTCTGACTCATCTAAATGAGGCAAAGAACTAGGTAGTCTCAAACTCATTTCTCCTTCACTTTATTAAAACAAACTCATCTTACAGACAAATGGAATTTTTAATCAGGAGTGAAATTTCCCCAGCCAAGTATTCCGGTCCCTTATTAACTGCAAGTGCAGAATATTTTGAAGGACAAGAAAGACATGCATGGACATGATGCGCTGGGCTGCTCCGGATTTCCCGCCTCAGCTTGTTCTTCTGCAGTCCCTCAGCGGGTCGGGGTCCCAGTTGGCAAAGCCCTGAAACGCGTCTCCATCCCAAACTCCTCAATTCTATGTGTTTCTTTTAAACAGGCTTATTTCCAGGACATATATTGGGAAAGAACATGAAGAGGATATGTCCTCTTTCCCATCTGAAAATTAACCATTTTAATCTGCCAAATCAGCCCCAACTCCATGAAATAAAGCCTAAATTAAGCAAGGAAGCAATAGTTTCCCACTACTATCATCTTGGATTTATCTCCCCATGTTCTTTTTAAAAAATTAATATTATTTTGGCCAGGCACAGTGGCTCACGGCTATAATCCCAGCGCTTTGGGAAGCCAAGGCAGGCGGATCACCTGAGTTCAGGAATTCGAGACCAGCCTGACCAACATGGTGAAACCCCATCTCTATTAAAAATACAAAAATTAGCCAGGCATGCTGGCACACACCTGTAATCCCAGCTATTCGGGAGGCTGAGGCAGGAGAATTGCTTGAACCTGGAAGGCAGAGGTTGCAGTAAGCTCAGATCAGTCCACTGCATTCCAGCCTGGGCAATAGAGTGAGGTTCCATCTCAAAATAGATAAATAAATGAATAATATTATTTTAATTGACAAATCATAATTATATACACCTGGGGTACAATATAGTGTTTTGATACATATATATGTGTTAGGGTTCTCCAGAGGGACAGAACCAATAGAACATATGTATATATAAAAGGGAATTAATTAGAGAGAATTGGCTCACACTGTTACAAGGTGAAGTCCCTTGATAGGCTGTGTGCAAGTTGGGGAAAGAGAGAAGCTGGTAGTGGCTCAGTCCAAGTCCAAAGGCCTCAAAATTGAGGAAGCTGAGAATGCAGTCTTCAGTCTGCAGCCCAAGGCCCGTGAGCCCCAAGGAAACCACTGGTGCAAGTCCCAGAGTCCAAAGGCTGAAGAATCTGAAGTCTGAGGTCCGAGGGTGAGAGAAGCAGAAGCAAGCATACCGCACAGGAAGAAGAAACTCAGCAAACAAACTTATCCCACCTTCTCCTGCCTACTTTGTGGGTGCCCACCCACACTGAAGATGGGTCTTCATCTCCTTGTTCACCATCTCAAATGTCAGTCTCCTCTGGCAACACCCTCACAGACACTCAGAAACAATACTTTATCAGACATCCAGGCATTCCTCAATCCAATCAAGTTGACATCTAACACTAACCATCACAGTATACAATGTGGAATATTAAATTAAGCTAATTGACATATCCACCATCTCACCTGCTTATCATTTTTTTGCAGTAAGACATTTGAAATTTACTCTAAATTATTTTGAATCACATTTTCTCATGGTAGTTTTGTTTTTTATTTTTTGCAGAACTTCCATACTATTTGCCATAATGCCTGCCCTAATTTATCTTCCTACCTATAAGCTTCTCTTTTCTCCCCATCCTTGCCAACATTTATATTTTGTCTTTTTGACAACAGCCATTTTAACAGGTATAAGGTGATATCTCATTTAATTTTGCATTTACCAGGTGGTTAGCAATGTTGAACAGTTTTTCATACACCTGTTTGCCATCTGTATGTCTTCTTTTGTGAAATGCCTATTCAGGTCCTTTGCCAATTTTTTTGTTCAGGTTATCTATTTTCTTGCTATTGAGTTGTTTGAGTTCCTCACATATTTTGGAAATTTCCTTTTATCAGATGCTTGGTTTGCAAGTATTTTCTCTATTCCATAGGAATGGGAGATATCTTCACTCCATTATTGTTTCCACTCTCACCATGTTCTTAGATGAATCATTTATTCATTAATTAATGTAACAATAATTGAGAATCTACTATATACCAGTCACCATGCTAAGTTCTTGGTAATATGTTGGTAAGTAATATAGATATGATTAGCTATCCCGAGCTTCCTAGAGAATGGGGTAGAAGCCCGCAGAGCTTCTGTCTCCCTGCAAATTCTTCTTTTTGCTTTTGCAGATGCCACCTGGTGTCTTCAACCTCTTTAGAGCTATTTTTATGGGGTTACTCTTGCCTCCTCTGCCTGGGCCCTGGTAATGGCTTGCCATTGACACTACCAAGTGGTTCAATGCTTTTCTCTCCTTGAGAACTACTGTCTCCCCCTGGGTATCCTGTGGCTCCTATTGTTAAGTGACACTGTTGCTTGGGCTACCCAAAGCTATTTCCAACCCTCTTCTATCATGATGCCTCCAACCACAGGGGCTATAGAGTCAGATATATACTTTCTTAGCTTCCTTTTACCCTCCCAGCCCAGATGTAAGCAGAGATTCACTGGAGGGAATTCAGGGGAAGCTTGCCTTTTTGATTAAAAAGGGACACCTGCAACTGGTAAGCACTTCCAAGTTTCTTCTTCATGCCTCAAAAGCAGAAGTAACAGCTATAATTTCAGCACTTAATTGTGAGCATGAGGAGACAACAGAAGCACAAAGATGCTTCTGACCTTGACCTCACTGAGCCACTGAAACGACACCAGCAACCTGTACTTCAGGACTTATTATGATGTGAGAAAAAAACCTTCTTTTATTTAACTCCTATCATAAAACCCAATGTAGTTGGGTTTTTTGTTTCTTGCAGCCAAACGCAGCCAAATTCTTACCAATGTATTTCCATTGCCATGATCAGAGCCAAAACTGCCTCTGCATCTTAGGGGTTTAGTGAATCTTTCTATTTTTGTGCTGCCCAGAACATGGGTGAGAAACTGACCTCACAGTCTTATTTGGTCCTGTTGAAGTCTACAAGCACGTCAGTATTCTTATGGTTATTTGGAGCCCATCAACTTTTATTTTGATTGTTTGCTTAGAGTCCTAAGCCAAATTGCCTTGTGAAACTGGGTATGAAAAGTGAGTGCAGCAGTGTGAGAGCAGCAGTATGTATAAATACTACACCAGTAAGTACTACATAAATGGCCACTTTAGCTCTCCCAATCCCCAGGCCAATGCAGTAACATATATGCCAATCCATTTCAAATAGGGTTATGGCAACTTACCTACTGAATACTTGGTTAGTATTTGCGGAAGGCATCCACACATACCCCCCTACATTTTAACTCCCAAGAATGTGGATATTAGTTTCAAGCTCTGGAGGTATATGTGCAAACAATCTCAGATCACTAAGATCATTCATTCTAGAGGAGAATCACATTTAAATGAATATATATATTCATATATAATATATTCATAAATATA